>NW_022900930.1:18675813-18711268 GCF_012274545.1 Fukomys damarensis
ATATATATATATATATATATATATATATTGTCAACAGAGTGAACATGTGCTGAAGAACCAAAAGTACCTTATAACAGAAAAATAAGAGACCTGTTAGTTATTTTCATTCAGAAATAGTTAATTAAAGAATAAATAACCATTCCCTAAGCCACTCTAGAATTAACCTCTGTAAATGAAGAGTGATGGGCAAAACAATTCACTGGAGAAAATTCTAGCTTCAAGATTCATACAGGAAGTTTAAATTAAGAAAGTAAAATGAGCATGCCTTAATAAAGAAAAAATCAATGGCAAAAAGTGATCATAAAATTTTGTTTGCCTGATCATGGAAGATATCTTTATTTCCTCTATTTTTCTATCTGTGTGGACATTCTTAATTTTAGTTTCTCTCTTTTTATTCATTGCATTTACTTAGTATTGATTAGAGGTGATGCAAACCATGGAACAATATAGATATTTAGTATTATTTTGAAGGTTTTGTTTTTCTTTTCTTTTTATTCCCTTTTGAACTTTTCTCTGAAAATTAGAGTAGAGAATGTACATTAATATTCCATAAATTCTTTATTGAATATCAGAATCTTTGCATGCACGATATGTGGAAAGACAATACATGAATTATATAATGTAAGAGGAACATTATTATGTACAAGAAACATGTAGAGAAGTGCCCACTGACCAAGAAACAAATGAGGTAGTTTCCACCTGCCTGTGCTTGGAAAGCTAATTCCTCTCAACTATAATTAGGTATCTTAGTGAATTAGAAAAAGCTATAGCAATAACAATAATAAAGACCTTTTCTTTTATGTGGATATTTCTAATTTTTACCTCATTTAATAGAAACAACTCTACAATTTGATTTTCTTGGGTAGTGAATGTATATTTGATTCCCTTTATCATTCTCTAATCTTTGTATAGAGAATTGATCTTAATGACTACATGTTTTTATTAGTTGGTCAATTTCCACTGAAATGACTTTAAGACATCATGTATGTTTCTTATTGGCTTTCGATTTCGATACATTAGCCTTATATCACCCTCAGGATTAGTTTTAACTGTCACATATATTGTGCATTTTGGAAGTTGCTCATGCCTTTGCAGAAGTGAGTCGCCCTCACACAAATCCTGATACTTGAAAATTGACCACAGGAAGGGACAAGGCTCAGAGATCAAATATCCAGTTTCTGCCAATAGTGCTTGTGCTCCATTCCTAGGCTTTGTTTAGAGTCTGTCTCTTACTCATTTTCCCAGTATATAAAGGAGAATGATAGATGTAAAAGATATTTTTTCTATGAAGTAAAGGAGAACATCTTATCACTAAAGATAAATGATCTTACCTAATTATGATATTACTGGGCAATAGTAAGTACTTAAAAACTTAGCCATTGTTACCATCATAAAATAATCAACAATTTGATTTATTATATCTGTATCCATACCTAGTAAACATGAATTTTAAAACTAATTTACACAAATATTTTAGCCTTTTATTCAATGAAATATCATACAGATTAGTTTCATAACCTGGAAAGTTCTCTATAAAAATAATCAATGATGTGAGAAAATGAAAAAATGGAAACAAAGTTTTGTAAATAGGGAAGGGAGGAGGGGGTGAAGGGAGGGCAGGGGTATGGGGAAAAATAAGAACCAAGATCTGTAATGTAGAGGTACAAGAACCCAATGATGAATATAACTGTACTGTATGCCTAAAAAGTACCAATAAAGTCAATGAGTATAAGAAAGTAAATGATGAAACTTGCATCAATGGTAATGTGAGGGTAATATAGCATTCAAATGAGAGGGATACTAAAATATTTCTGAAGGTAAATTCAATTACTTCTTATTTTTTTCCAGGGTCTTCCTTTATTATGCATTAGAGAATATACTCTGAATTCCTCTCTATGTGATTATTTAGTGGAAAGGGAGCATAAGAGATTATTCCTCACACTGGCTGAACTAAACAAATCAGGTCCAGAGAGCTTGCCCTTTATACTGGACTGAAGAAACTGTTGACCTGTATGTAGCCCTGGAAAAATGTGTGTACGTCCCAACCAACCAGTGAAATTTTCTCAGAGGAGTACAAGTGTCTGTGAGCTGAGTGAGGGAGCAGGAGTGTGGGAAGCTTTACTTCCCTGGTTATAGACAGTGCTTGCTAGGAACAGAGAGTGGTTGGCACCATTCCCTTGCCTTTCAGGTCATTCCCCAGGACAAGCCCTACTTATGGAAGGCCAGCGTTAATGTTCACAATAACATTTTTAGGTGACAAACTTGACTATAAATGTCCATTAGTAGATTTAAAGCTTTTTGGAGAGATCAGTATATACTAGGGAAAAGTTCTTGAAAGGCTCTGTATCTGTTATAATATTAAGTCTTAAGGCAAATATTCCTATCTGCAGTGTGGAAAAGATGTTGTTTATATTTAGTTTTACTTGGTTTTTATCTTCCTAGTGTGTCTTTCTATAGGACACTGTGATAATGGTAAAACCATTTATTTTATTCCAGATAAATTGCACACTACCTGACACAAAATCTGCTGAAAGATTTTTGTCAAATACATTAATGAATGTGAGAAACATGCAGAGGATTGTCTTTGGTATAGACTCCAAAAGTATGTATGGGTTCAAGACATCAGAGTGATTTAAAAACATGGTTCAAACTCAAAATTCAACAACAGAATTCCTTAGGAACTCTACTTTATCATGAGAAGGATGAAGTTCTGTACTTATGCAACAGAAATTTCATGTGAATCTTCTAGCATTTCTGTTTAATCTGAGAAGTTATCAGAAGCTATCCTAAACTAACATTATCTTACTTTCCAGAAGAATCAGAAGACTTCTAGAATTCACAAATATTATAAACCTAGTGAAAGACTACCTTCCTATGAAGAAATATCCAAATGTCTTTATAAATAGGAAAACATTTGATAAGATGCTATTTTCTGGGGTATTTCTTTTTAACTCTGTATAAATGCCATGTATTGAATATTGTGAGCAAGCACACTGATTTTAAACTATAGAATAATACATAAAGCATAAAATCATATTAGTTTAAAATCTTTTCATGCAAAACCTGAAAACTCTTTTAATTATGCATAATAATATATTTTTGTATATTTTTGAGTTCATTAAGCAAAATGGATCATTATGGTGTTTTCATATCTATGTACATAAAATTGCATTATGTGGGAAATACATGTATATGTATGACTAATTTCTTATTGAAATTAAGTCATCTCAGGAGAGAAACTCACTATAAAGCCAGTATCAATGACACTACATAAACACAGTACTAATAAAGTTGAATAAAAATAATTTCAACTGTTTGTCTTTCACAAAATTCTAAGTATACTATGCTGTGTATAAACATATAAGCATCTTGTAGATCAATTTATATGACTGTAATTTATGAGAGTTATCATACTTTTGAATTATGAATCCTGTCAGTCTTGTAACATATGGTGATCTTTAAAATATGTTTAGCACATCTCAAAACAGGAATTATCAGTTAAGAATTAAATTCATTTGAATTATAATTTTATCAAAACAGAAATCTTATCTTCCTATTTCACACCAGATAAACTATTCAGTATTTATGCATGTGTATCCTATTTATTTCACTTAAGAGTATGGCCTCAATATGCATTCACTTAGCAATATATGTCTCTAGTTCCTCATTCTTTTTGGGTATGAAATACAATCTTTTAAAGAAAAAACACATCTTCTAAAGAAGTAGGGAAGTGGGAAGTGTAGGGAAAAGGAAATAAGGGAAAAGAAAAAATGTGAGAAAAAAATGGAAATAGTCTTTATAAATTGGGAAGGGTGGAGGGGGTGAAGGGAGGGCAGGAGTGTGGGAAAAAAATAAGAACCAAGATACATCATGTAAAATAACAAGATCCCAATGATGAATGTAACTGTACTGTATACATAAAAAGTACCAGTAAACTTAGTTGGGGGGGGCAGAAATCTTATGACCAAAAAGATGTATCCCAATGATGAATGTAACTGTACTGTATACATAAAAAGTACCAGTAAACTTAGTTGGGGGGGCAGAAATCTTATGACCAAAAAGATGTGTGTGTGTGTGTGTGTGTGTGTGTGTTTCTGAGAATTCCCTAAAAAAGGAAAAGAAAGAAGGAAAGAAAGAAACAAATAAGGAAGGAAGAAAGAAAGGAAGAGAAAGAGAGAGAGAGAGAGAGAGAGAGAGAGAGAAAGATAAAGCTTAATCCAGTAAATCTTGTAAAAGACTTAAATATTCAATATTTAGTTAACTAATTCTTTCTAAACTCAAGAATTTCTCGAATATTTTGAATATTTCTGAAAACCAAATGTGACTTTTTCTTTCCTCATTTTCTGGAAGTAGAAGAAAGGAAACAACAACAACAATAACAAATGTTGGCCGGGAATCTAATCTACATTTACTAAGGTTTTAAATCATATTTAATTTATTTTTTACCCTCTTCTAGTTATATTTGAAATTTAGTACATAAATTGTATGTGTTTAAATCCCCTTTCCTAATTGATCCAACTTTCCTTCTTTCCTTTTCTTCACTCCTTTTCTTCTTTCTTTCTCCCCATCTTCCCTCCTTTTTGCTTCCTCCTCTTTCACATTTTCTTTCACAATCTTCCTCTTTCTCTTTCCTTTTGTTTTCAGAACACATATTCTTTGATTTCCACCAATTATTTTTAACCTTTAACTCAGAATCTATAGTTCATGAAAAATCCTCACTGTCCACCTACATTTTGATCAACAAGTCCCCATTTCCAAACTTATAGTACTATGGGATTTGTAGAGTCAACAATAATGTGTAGTATATATTGCAGAGAAACTAAGAGCAAATTTCAACTGTTTCACCATAAAAAATGATATGTGAGTGAGATGACAAATGTATTAATTAGCTTGATTTGATTACAGGTTATCACACACAGATATCATAATATTACATTATACCCCATAAGTTTATATACTTATGATTTGTCAGTTAGAATCAAATATATAAAAAAAAATCCCCAAAACAAAATAAAAAAAAAAAATCTTCTCGCTGAACCCATTCTTAGCCCTAATGCAAATACTTTCAGTGTTGAAAATTTTATTAGTGGCTAGGTAAGGCAGTTTTCCAAAACTGACCATAAGAATTACTTAGGGAGCAGCAGTGAGTGTATGCAGATCCTAGGGAGCAGTGTTGTGGTCCAGACCAGTGCAGCTGAAGGAAGATCCCATCCAGGAATCTGTCCCAACCCCAGAGGCTAGGGCAAACCCGCTGAGCCTAGGCCTACTCAGGAAAGAGCTGCACAGGTGCACAAGCTTCAGTCAGAGGCCAACCCCATAGCATAGGTGAGTGTGTGCAGACCTCCAAGAGCAATCATGTGGTCCAACAATCATGGCTGCAGGCATATCCCAGCCATGGGTCCTCCTTGACCTCAGAGGATCAGGCAAACGTGCCCAGCCAAGGCCCACCCAAGAAAGAGCTGCACAAGTACACATGCTTCAATCAGAGGTCTACCCCATACCATCAGTGATTTGAACTCAGGAATTAGTGTACAGGTGAGCAGCAGAGAAAAGGCCTCTTGGTGGCTTGCTGAATATTGAAGATCACTACATGAACAAAAAGTTGCCTCAACAAAATCACAGCAGGCTGTATCTTTGAAATGAGAAAACATGGAAATAAATCCCCAAAGCAGACTTCCAGAACACCTAAGGCAACCCCAAAGGGAAACAAGATGGAACAATCTAATACTCAACTACCTGTATTGCCTGAGCTGGCAACAAGAGAGAATCTGGAAGAAAATGAAGTTAGAAATTCTCAGGTAACAACAGAGATTTTGTGTATAGTGCAAGATATGATTAATAAATATAGAATGGTAATCTAGATTTTAAAAATAGACTGAACATGATGGAATCCCAACACAGGAAACAAATGGATTACAAAAAACAAATGCAAATAGATTTCCAGGAGATTAAAAATTCCACTGAAAATTTATTCAGCAGAATGGGCCAATGCAAAGATAGAATTTCAGATAAAGAAGATAGGATTGCAATTAGTGAACAGGAAACGAAAAAGATCTAAAAATTGTAAAGAACCATGAGAAATCAATCCAACAGATGCTAGATGATACAAAAAAGAATACTATAAGACTGATTAGAGTCAATGAAGAAGCAGGAGAGAGTGCAGATGACATTAAAAAAAACTGTACACAGAAGTAATGGCAGAAAACTTCCCAAGTAGCAGAAAATAATTTGACATACAGATAAGTGAGGCTTATAGGACTCCAACTAGCCATGATCGAAAAAATATCTACACATAGGCATATACTAGCTAAGATTCTAGAAGCCCAGCAGATGAAAAATATTCTGCAAGCAGTCAGAGAAAAGAAACAAATCACATAAAAAGGAAAGCTTATCAGAATTGCAGCAGACTTTTCAACAAGAACACTCAAGGCAAGAAGAGCTTGGAGTGATATATTTCAAGTCCCAAAGGAAAACAGCCTGGAACCCAGACTGATGTACCCTGCAAAATTATCTTTCAAATGTAATGGGGAAATTAGATACTTTCATGAGAAAGAGCACCTTAGGAACGTCATGAATATTAAACCAGCACTCCAAAAATATTTAAACAATATCTTATTAAAAGGTAATGAAGATCACAACCTCAGTAAACCCAGAATAATGAATCTATCAGGCATAACAAGAAATTAAATGCAAAGGGGGAGAACCCAACGAAAAGAAAAAGTCATGACAAGGATAAGTCAATACATATCAGTAACAATCATCAATGTTAATGATCTCAATAAACCAATCAAAAGAAATACATTGACAAAATGGGTCAAGGAACAAGATCCAACAATATGCTTCCTACAAGAAACACATGTAATTCAAAAAGAAACTCATAGACTGAAAGTTAAAGGGTGAAAAACAATACCCCATGCAACAGGAACCTGAAAAAAATCAGGAGTAGCTATCCTCTTTGCAAAACAAGCGGATTTCAAACCAGCACTGATTAAGGAGGACAAAGAAGGACACTGCATCCTTTTAAAGGGAATAATCCAAGAAAAAGGGATGACAACCATAAATATATATGCTCCAGCACTAGTGCACCCAACTATATAAAACAAATACTAATAGACATGAAAAATCAAATAAGCACAAACACAGTAGTAATGGGGGACCTGAGTACCTAATTGTCACAAATAGATAGATAAACCAGACAAAAAATAAACAATGAAATAGTAGAACTCAACCAAATTCTTAAATAAATGAACTTAACAGATGTTTACAGAGTGTTCTAACTCACAAAATCTGAATGCACATTTTTTTTGGCTGCACATGGATCATTTTCCAGAATTGACCACATACACTCTCATAGAACAAGCTTCAATAAGTGCAAAGGAACTGAAGTTATCCTTGGTATATTTTTAGACCATAGTGTGATGAAAGTGGAGATTAATAGCAAAAGAAACTGCAAGAATTTCATAAACATATGGAAAATGAACAACACACTTCAATTAACCAATGCTCACAGAGAAAGTTAAAGAAGAAATCAGAAATTTCCTACAATTAAATGACAATGACAATACAACATATTGGAATCTATAGGAAACAATGAAAGCAGTCTTATGAGGGAAATTCATAGCACTAAATACGCATGTTAGGAAAACAGAGTGAACTCAATAACACAAACTGATGTTACATCTCAAGCTTCTAGAAAAAGAAGAGAAAGCCCATCCCAAAGCTCATACAAGGGATGAAATTATAAAGATCAGAGCAGAAACCAATGGTATGGAGACTAAAAGAACAATACATAAAATCAAAGAAGCCAAGAGTTGGCTCTTCAAAGAATAAACAAAATAAACAAAGTCTTAGCCATCCTAATAAAAAAAAAGGAAAGAAAAGGCCCAAGTCCATGTAATTAAGGATGAAAAGGGTGAAATTAGAATGGACCCAGCAGAAATGTGGAGGATTGTCAATACCTACTTCAAGAACCTTTATGTCAATAAGATGGAAAATACAGAAGAAATTGCCAGATTCCTACATTCATATGAATTACCAAAGTTGAATGAAGATGACCTAAAAATTCTAAATGACACTATATCAATCAGAGAAATTGAAAATGTAATTAAAAATTTAACAACTAAGAAAAGTCTGGGCCCTGATGGCTTCACTACTGAATTCTACAAGACATTTAGAGAGGCACTATTGCCACTAATGTTTAAACTTTTCAAAGAAATTGAAAGGGAAGCAATACTCTCAAATTCATTCCTGGAAGCAAGCACCACATTGATCCCCAAAGCAGACAAAGACCCAACTGAAAAAGAGAATTATAGACCAATCTCACTAATGAACATAGATGAAAAAAATTCTTAATAAGACACTGGCAATTAGAATGCAGAAGACCATCAAGTAGATCATACACCTGACCAAAGAGGAGTCATCCCAGGGATGCAGAAATGGTTCAACACACATAAATCAATAAATGTAATATACTATATTAATAGAGCCAAGGGTAAAAAGCACATGATCATCTCAATAGATGCAGAAAAAACATTTGACAAAATTCAACACCCATTCCTGATAAAAACCCTGCATAAAATTGGAATAGATGGTTTCTATCTCAACTTGATAAAGCCATCTATGAAAAAACCAACAGCCAATATCATAATAAACGGTCAAAAGCTGAAATCCTTCACACTAAATTCAGGAACAAGTCCAATATCTCCATTCCTGTTCAATATGGTTCTAGAAATATTATACACAGCAATTAGACAAGAGAAAGAAATAAAAGGAATAAAGATATGAAAGGAAGAAGTCAAACTGTCATTATTTGCTGATGACACAATACTCTATATAGAAGACCCCAAGAAGTCTTCTAGACTACACCAAAAGTCTTCTACATTTAATAACCAAGTTCATTAAAGTAGCTGAATGGCTTTCCTGTACCAGAAAACAGACTCACTGAGAGAAATGGGGCAATGAATTCCTCTCAAAATAGCATCCAAAAAATTGAAATACCTAGGAATCAACCTAAAAAAAGGATATCAAATTCCTCTACTCTAAGAACTACAGCACTCTGAAAAAAGAGACTGATGAGGACATCAGAAAATGGAAAGACATCCTTTGCTCCTGGGTAGGAGGAATCAATATAGTGAAAATGGCCATAGTTCCATAACTGCTATACAGATTCAATGCAATCCCAATTGAAATCCCAGCAGCATACTTCACAGACCTTGAGAAAACAATTCACATATTCATTTGGAACAAAAGAGACCTAGAATAGTAAAAGCAATTTTGGACAATAAAAAGAAGTTATGGGGTATCACAATCCCCCTAACTAGTATACTACAAAACTACTGTGATAAAAACAACATGGTACTGACAAAGAAACAGACCTGAGAATCAGTGGAACAGATTACAAAATGTAGAAACAAGTCCAGACACACTCAGCCACCTCATCTTTGACAAAGGAGCCAAACACCCTCACTGGAAGAAAGCCTCTCTAATAAATAGTACTGGAAAAACTGGGTTTCAACTTGCCAAAGATTAAAATTAGACCTATATCTTTCACCATGCACTCAATCAAAATAAAAGTGGTTTAAAGTTCTAAATATTAAAATAGGAACACTAAACAGGCTAGGAGAGAGGTTAGGTAGAACTCTTGAAGACACTGGTATATGTAAAGATTTTATGAACAAAACCTTAGTTGCCCATGAACTAGCACAAACAATCAACAAATGGGATATATTCATATTAAAATGCTTTTGCACAGCAAGAGAAATGACCAAAAGTGTAAATAGACAACCCACAAAGTAGGAAAAAAATTTCACCAGATGTTCCTCAGACAAAGGTCTACTATCTAGAATATGTAAAGAACTTAAAAATATCAGACCTTCCAAAGGTAAAGACCCAATCCAAAAATGGGCATCTGAAATGAACAGACATTTATCAGACAAAGAAGATAAACATATGAAATAATGTGCAACGTCACCGGTCATTCAAGAAATGCAAATGAAAACAACACTGAGATTCCACCTCATTCCAGAAAGAATGGCTGCTATCACAAAATTGACTAATAACAAATGTTAGCAGGGCTGTGGGGAAAGAGGAATACTGGTCTACTGCTGGTGGGAGTGTACACTGATGCAACCGCTATGGAAAGCAGTATGAAGATACCTCAAAGATCTAGGATTGGGCTGGGGATTTGGCTCAGTGGTTCCAGCGCCTGCCTTGCAAGCACAAGAACCTACCTGTAATCCCCAGCACCAAAAAAACAAACAAACAAACAAAAATCTAGGATTGGAAGTCCCATTTGACCCAGCTTTTCCCCTGCTGAGCATTTTCCCTAGAGAATTAAAAGAACTGTACCATAGTGATATATGTGCACCCATGTTCATAGCAGCACAATTTATAGTAGGTAAAACTTTGGTTCTGCCCAAATGCTCATCAATGGGAGACTGCATAAAGAAAATACGGGGTTTTGTTATAAAATGGAGTACTACTCAGGCATAAAAAATGAGAAATTAGAGACATTTCTAGCTAAATAGATGCACATCGAGCCAGTACTCTTAAGCCATATAAATAGTACGCATATATGTAAATACTGAATCGTTTCTCTAGTGCAAGAAATCAAAAGTGAAAATAAGGATTATGTGGTGTAATAGATAATGTGAAATGGGAAGAAAAGGTGCAAAGGGGAAGGGAAAACAGGAGGGGTAGGGGAAGGAAAGAAAGGAAAGGAGTTAACATAAGAAAGTAAAAAAAAAATGGAAACCAAGTGTTTGTGGATAGGGAGGGAAGGAGGAGGTTGAAGGAATGGCATAGGAATGGAGAAAAGAACCAAGGTTGATTATGTAAAGCGACACATTTCTAACAATGAATATAATTATATTCTATACAGTAAATGTACCAATAAAATTAATTTAAAAAAGAATTACTTAGGGATCTTTTTGATAAACAGATATCCGGGTTCTCAAAAAAAATCTTTAAATAAATTCCCTAAATAATTCTTAGGATAAGGAAACTTTGAGGGAAGACTAATCTGAACACACTCCTCCCTCTGTGCAGGGTTTTTCTCATTGTTATTTTGACCTATGGTCTGCCTTGAGTGGTGATAAAGATTTCTTTTAGGAGAAATCCTTCTTTATTGTTAAAAAGCTCTAATTACAGAAAATAGTCATTTTATATTATTTCTAAACTGATTTCCTACTTTGACGTGAACTTTTATCATGGGCATATACTGCTATCATTAAAAAATAATAAATGAATTCTAGAGAAAAGCCAAGGCACTCTAATATATATATGACTTGACAGGAGCAGGTTTTTGCCAGCAGGAAAGCAATGAAAATAGGATCAAGCTTTCCCAGCTCAGGAAATTAACCAACAGGAGTCCTGACAATTGCAGACTTATTTCAAGGGAGTATTGATATGTTTTGAAGGTTAAGATGTAATGTCCTATTCATCTAGCAACTTAAATGTTTCTTTTTGAGGAAAACTTTTGGGAAATTTACAAGTGGTTGTTACTGTAATAGGTGAGTTGGTAAAAGTATAGCTACTATCACATGATTTTCATCAGAAAACTTGGATTTAAATTCCAACTATAACATACGAATGTTGCCCCTTTGGTTAGATGATTTAACTTTTTTGAGACTTAGTAATATATAATAAATTGTTAACAAGGATTAAGGATGAAAATAATTACAAATTGCTTAATTCACTGAATATTGCAAATGTTAAGAAATTTCACTAATTGGCCTAGTTAGATGTGTCTGTTAAAATTCTATTGTCAATTAATTGGATAGAAAAAAGTATAACAAATTGTAATGATTTGTACACATATTCCAAAACTATATTCTCTAGGAGCTACACCTAGGCACATGAAATATTATTCCATCACCAACAGATTTCTATCTATTCCTTTAGATTGTGTACTGCTGCAGAATAATAGACACGTGGACAAAAAAGTGAGAAAAGGCTGTCTTGAAATCCAAAAGCAGTCCTACTGGCCAAGCAACAAAAGAGAGCTACAGATGAAAACAATGCTTTCAGACAGTGCAGGAAAGGGAAGAAATTATTGCAGTTCCTGAATCCAACTTAAGTAGTTCCTATGAAAAGCACATATTCAGAGCAATTGCAGTATTGTACTTCTTTTGTTCATTTATTGTATTAAACAAGTCTGTTATTTAGGAGGCAAATATTCCATTTCCTGCTTATATGTAATAATACATATTCTAGATACTTCTGTATTTGACTTTTTAAAAGTATAAAAATAAGCCTAGAAATAATTCAAGCCATGGTTCTGATTCAAACTAGGTATTTATTCTTTCTAAATACATAATGTCAAATATCCTTTAACTCATCATAAAATAAGATTGCATCGATGATCACTGAAAGGTGTATTTAGTTTCAAAGTATAAAATGCTTTGTTATGCAAATTTGCTTAAAGATATTTATGACTATCAACAAACAAATCGAACACTAAAGTAAGAGCAAAAAGAGGAAGAAAAATACACATGAATTTACAGTATGAGTTCATTACATCGAGTATTCATTGAAGAAAATAATGACAAAAATAAATTACATGAAATGTATTGTATAAATCATCTTAGGAAAAAATGTGATTCATTAAAACCCAAAGCATGTTATTTAGTTACTGTTGTTCTAGATAAAATATTTTTATTTTAAACATAATACAACGGTTTGGAAATTTCTCCTAAAAGCCACCCATCAAAGACTTGTGTTGCTGTTGGAAGCTTCTGGGAGGGGCCTAGTGGGAAGAGTTATGTCATTGGGGGCCTGCCCTTGAAGAGGATTTGGGATTCTGGCCCTACCTCTCTTGTTTGCTTTCTGGCTTCCATGAGGAGAGTAACTTCCTGCCACACCAACTTGCAACAGGATTAAAGGCAAGTAGGCCTACCATGCACTAAAACCACACATGAACTAAAATAGACATTTTCTCTTTTTAAATTGACAATCTCAGATGTTTTAACACAACAACAGAAAATTCCCTAGCAGAAGTAATACATATATATTCCCCATTTAATACAAGAGAAACAAATTTGATGCTGATTTGAATCTATTTTGGCTTTTTAAAAATTGAGTTTATTGGTACATTTTAGGGATACAGTACAGTTACATTCATCATTGGGATCTTGCACCTTAACATGACAGGTCTTGGTTCTTATTTTTTCCCTTGTCCCTGCCCTCCCCCCCTCCCAATTTACAAATAGTTATAATATATTAAATGTATTATGGAATTGAGGTTAGTTGAAATTTAATTAAGTTGCAAAAATTATTCCAAGTAATGATAAAATTTGCTATATTTAAGAATGTATTAATAAGGTTTACAAAATAATATTATTACCTAAAATTTTTAAAATCATTTAAAGAATTGAAAACTAATTTTGCACAAAAATTGACTTGAATAATTTTTTGATGCATGAAAACTAACCTTAAGAACATAAAATTCTCCACATTTAACAAGGTTTCTGCTCTTTTGTCAACTCATTTTCTTTTAGCTCTTGTTTCCTCATCAGCAAAATGAGTTTTATCATACATTTAGATGCTGTAAGGATATTCAGTGGGATACTTTGCATTAAAATAGTTTAAATTTTAAATTACATATCTCACTTTAGGAGTGCTATTTAATATTGGTGAGGAGGCTATAAAATGTACAGAGACTCAAATTAATTTTCTGAGCTTTTTTCATATTTAAGGTACCAGAAAATCAAGCAGAGTGATACTAAGTTCAATGTATTTATTTGACAAATGTTGAATACTGAATAAATTCCTCATATGTGCCAAGAAAAATGAGTCCATAGTAAAATAGTTATGTAAGTGACTTACTTTAAAGAGATGTAAGCGGTGTACTGTATTAATGGAGGATATTGAAATTGGGTTAATTCCAGAGCAGAGTCTTTGACAGGTGTTCTATAGGATAGGACATATGAAAGTATTCATCAACAAATACTGGGGCAACTGTCCCAGATTATACAAAACTAAGCAAGTTAAAGTTATATATGTGCTTTGGAGTTGGTTTTCTATATTTAATTTCAGAATCCATAAGAATATCATAATTGAAATCCAAATGAACTAGTCATGATTCACTTCACAGTAATGTTGTATAATTCAAAACTGTTTCAATTTTTTAATGATGTCCAATGTAAGTGCAATGTTTTGCTGGTAAATGTTGTGGAGGAGGTGGCAATGTTTTATTTATAAATGCTTTGGAGTTGGTTTTCTATATTTAATTTCAGAATCCATAAGAATATCATAATTGAAATCCAAATGAACTAGTCATGATTCACTTCACAGTAATGTTGTATAATTCAAAACTGTTTCAATTTTTTAATGATGTCCAATGTAAGTGCAATGTTTTGCTGGTAAATGTTGTGGAGGAGGTGGCAATGTTTTATTTATAAAATTAGTAGATGTTTATGTTGTTTGGCCTTTCTTGTTTTTTTACATTGTCCACTAAACATCTTTATAAACCTTGTATATCAGATGTTACTAAGCTCTCAGTTCTTCTGGATAAGCAAAAATAGTTTATGTTGCTATTCTCTTCATGTTATTTCAAACCATTGGGCAACAAATTTGCCTCTATATTTTGTGAGAATATTCTGGATTAAAAATTTTGGAATATTTTGTACTTTGAACTAATTTCTTTGTCACTTAAAATTTTAGTTCTATAAAATGATCTAGCCATGTCTTTGTTCTTACCACCTTCTGGTCATAAGAAAATAACTATCATCATATTCAAAAGATTAACAGAGATAAGATGTAATTGCTATTTTCTTGTCACTAGACAGATATAGTTCATTTCTGGACTCTTTTGAATGAGCTTTAGTATTACCAATTTCTGATTTTGTTGACTCAGTATTTTATTTTTGTTGTAAAAATTAGATGGAGTGTTTTCCATTTGTATTTCAATACATCACCTTTCAAGTTGTTTGAATTTCTGTGACAATCTCTGGTGACATTCCAGTGAAGAAAAGTTAAAATTCACATTTCTTTGTTCTTGATTTCATGCTTTATATATCTTGGGTGTTGCAATCTTGCATCCAGAAGCTTAGTTATGAAAGTAAGATATACTTTATACACAGTATTGATTTTAAAATATAATGTCTTCACGAACATTTAGTGAACACCTACTACACGCAGTGTACGTATCATATCTTTCATCTTATTGTGGTTTTCAGAGAATGAGAGTCAAATTTCATCTGCATGTTTAATGATGCTTACTTGCTGCTTAAATGCCAGGTGTTAAAAAATTAATAGAGAGTACAATGACATGAAAAGTATAATGAGTACAAAATGGAAACTATTCCTTGACAGTTTCCACTTTGAAACTCCCCAGAGACAGTCTGTCATTGTGTTCGGTAGTTGTTTCTTCCAAAATGTCTCTCCGATGTATCCTTTCTTCTCAACTGTGACTACCAAGATGGAAGTTTGGACTTTTATCACTTCCTGCTTGAAATACTGGAACAGCTCTCTAACTGGAGAGCCTGTCACTAACCATTCCTTCTCTATTCCACCCTTCTCCTATAATTATCTTTCTGAAAGACTGATACTGTTATGCCACAGTTTTCAGAAAACTTTCACACCCTTCGAAGACCAAACTTTCTATCAATGCTAAACCACAATCCTGGCTGAAAGATTTATTTTCTCAGATTTCTCTTATTCCATATACTGTGCCTCTCTCACCATTAGCAGCTCACTTCCTTTCCAAATTTATAGTCAGAATTCTCTGGAGACACAACATGATCACACAAAGACACAAATTAATTATGAGGCTCGGCTGCAGGATTATGGAAGCAAACCAGATAGTTCCACCATCTGCTGTCTACAGGAGGATCCGCAAAAATCCGTGGTGTATGTTTGTCTGAGTTCATAGACGGGCACACCAGGAGATCTGATGGTGCTGCTCCCAGTGTGACCTAGTACCAGGGGTGGGGTGTTGTGATGGGGAGAGCTGGTGTAGGAGCTGGAGATGGAAAACCAAGGACTGACAGCTCAAATAATCAAGGACAGCTTAAGATGGACATCCTAGTTTGAGAAGCAAGTGAAATAATTATTTTTTCATCTACCTTTTGTTCTATTCGGGACTCTCAAGTGATTAGAGGATGCTGGTCCGTATTAGAGAAGAGAGATCTTTTGTTCATTCTATGGATTCAGATGCTAATCTCAGGTCCCGGGTTTTAGCTCAGTGGTGCTGCTACCTGCGTGGCAAGTGCAAGGTCCCTGGTACCAAAAAAAAAAAAAAAAAAAAAAAAAGGACAAATAGATGCTAATCTCTTTCAGAAATGGTCAAAAATAATGATTTACCATCTGCCTGTGTATCCCTTAACCAAATGAATTGACATAAAATCAAGGGTCACACAAACACAAAGAGTTCTTTCCATGTGGGTGCTAGGAACGTGTACTCTTTCTTTTGCAGTGGTGCTTCTCTTACCCCACACTTATCGAAGCATTAGCTGATTCTGTGCAACCAAAATTAAAGTTTACTCTAACGTTTCCAGCATATTCCCAAAGCTGTTTTCTTTTCTGAGTTCCAAAGCCATTTTCATAGAACCTTGGTACCTGTTCACTGTTGGGTCTGGCAACCGTTTCCATGTCACCTTTCTCTCTTTGTATCTCACTGACGTTATTGTTAATGTGGTATCACAACGATGGATCATTCCTTCCTTCGTATTTATTCACAAATTAATGTTAATCAAATGACAAAAATATATACTGATAAGCTAACTCTATAAATACAAGTGTTTTTAAAGTGGATAAATGTATCTATCTACCTGAATGCATCACTTTATACAGTAATACATCCATAACATTATTCAAATATATTTATACAATGGTGACCCCGTGAAAAATATTGACTGTATTAAAACTTTGAAAACTCGGAGCTAGAAGGCATATTATATTAGTCAGCTTCCTGTCACCTGCTCTAAATCCACTTCAAAGAGACAAAGGCTTATTCTGGCCACAATTCAAAGGTTTCAGTACTTGGTGGCTTGGCCCTGCTGCTTTAGGCATGTAGCAGGGACAGTGCGTCAGGACTGACAGAGGAATGCTCGCCTAAGGCCTGCAGGGAGGCGGGGTCAGAGTCCCAAGCCCCCTTCAAGCCCACAGCTCCAGGGACCCGGCTCCTTTCTTCTGCGGCCCATCTCCTCAATATTCTGCCACTTTCTTCCAGTGCTGAAGGATGGTGATCAAGCCTTTGTCACATCGGTTTCAGGGGACATTAAGGTAAAACTCAAGCATAGATAAATATGTTGATGTTTATGTTTACAGATAACTTTTAGTGAAATACATTAATATAAGCAAATGATTTACAGATTGGTTTTACAAATCAGAATGCCTTGAATACAGGGATTTATTTTTCTTTTCTTTTTTCCTAAATAGATTTAAATACATGAGATAATGATTATTTATTTCCCTTTCTGTGTATAGGTGCAGGCATGAACAAGCCACAGGAAAATAGTTGTCAGCTTTTCATGGAACAATTCAATAGAAATAAATGCTATAAAGGCATTCCTTCTATGAAGAATAAAAATAGAGAAAGTTAAAAAAAAAACACCCCCCAAAAAACACCCCCCAAAAAGGAGCATGTCTAAGGCATAGATATAAAGTGGAACCACTAAGTCTAGCATACAGATCTGCTCAACTGGGATGAGTGCTAGCAAAGCCAATTGTCCCTAAAGCCCTCTGTTTCTGTTACCTAATTAGCTGATGTTCTACTAAAGACTGTATTTCATAGGCCTCCAAAGAATTAATTGAGGTCAGAAACTAGTTTCATACTAGTGAGGTATCATTGAAAGAGATGTTTGTTACTGCCAAGGTCTTCATCACTAAATTATGTTGATCAGTCTGTATTATGCAGTTCAGTGTGGTTCTTCAGTTTAATGCTGTTTGCCCTGAACTCTCACTTCTAATTCTCTGGCCAGGATTTGGTAGTGACAGGAGGAGTTTTGGAAACCATTCTTTCAAGTTCACAGAACCATCCCACCAGATCTGGCCTGCTTCTCTGAACTGAATTATGAGCGGGAAATATATTTCCCTCATAATTTTTATGGTGAATTTTCATGCTGAAGTTTGGCCACTTCTAACCAAGTTGACACCTTAAAATTATGACATTACTACTACTGTTTCTTGAAAGAAGAGAGAGAAGGAGATAGGGATGGGATGAAGGAAGCAGAGAGAGACAGAGTCAGAGAGAGAAAGAGAAAAAGGAGGGTAGTAAAGGAAGGAAGAAAGGGATGGAGGAAGAAAAGAAGGGAGAAAAAAAGAAGGGAGGAAGTAAAGAAGAAAGAAAAAAGAAAGAGCGGCCTGCTTCACAATCGAAAGGACCTGAGTTCCATCGCCGGTACCAAAAAAACAAAAGAAAAAAAAGAAAAAAGAAAGAAAGGTGTTGGACACAGAGCAACCAATTCACTCAAATTTTGTGGTCCAGTATATGCCACTACATGTTTTTGCATTATAACCCATAAAAAGGTCAGCACTTCCTCAAGTACCATTGTAACAGAGGGTGAGTAACTGGTACTCCTATCTTTGTCTAAAGTAGCAATTATGCTTTTTAACCTTTTTTCTGTATCTTGTGTAAGTATCAAATTGAACTGCACAATGTAGATTGATTAGCATACTTTGATATAGACTACCTTTAATTCTTCTGACAGATAACCTACCCTCAGTAACAGTGGTCACTATGAAAGTCTGTCTGAATTATTGACAGTAGACTGTACTCATTCTGTAAAGTTTAATTATATGGATCATTACATTGTAAAAATTGTCAACTCATGTATCCCTTTGTGCATCAAAAATAGTACACAGAAAAATACTATAGTATTTGGAAAACAGAGTGAGGGCATCCTGAGATTTGCATTTGGCTGGCTTCTCACCTATGTCTCCCTCCCTGTTGCAAGAAAGCCTGTTAGGTGCATTGATTATCCCACTTTCTCTTTATCATTTCCCTTCAATTAATGCAGTCATCCAAGAACATTCCACAACTTAGTAGTATACCTTCTCCTTTGCGGTCATATAAGGCACATAAAATTGAGTGAATATAGAAATAATTAGCCACTCTTCATCTACACTGCAGTAAGCTGTGACTTCACTGTTAGAAAGGATAATTACCTCAGAAAAGAAGAAATTTCACACACCAGAGTCATATAATCTACTCAGAAAATTTTAGAAAGATATAGATTAAAGTCAATAGTTAGACACATATATAAAGATATACATAGATTTAGAAAGATATAGACTAGGTATAAGTGCTTCCTATTTAATCATATTGCTAATATTGAATTATAGTAAGATATATTGAACATTCACATGCCTCTTAGGAATAAAAATAACAATTCATCTAGCAAAATTCATCTAGCAAGGTCCTTAATTACCTCTATGCATATATAAGTGGTACCTTGGGTCACAAACTCAATTCTCTCTACAATTCTGGTCACAAACCAAACTAGATGAGAACTGAATAAAAATTCCCCATAAGGTCAACTTTAATCCTAACAAATGAATTTGATTCCCCTCTTATCCAACTCAATTTGCAACTAGAATCATGGAAAGAATCAAGTTTGTGAGTTGACACATATGTATGATGCTAATTTTAGTCAGCACTTTTACTTCATTCCTCATCTATTCTGGATCAATAGGGCTCGCTATGGGTCGCTGATATCTATTATTGATTTTGAACTTTGAAATTTTCCTTGCTAACAGACCGTTGTGTTTTCTACGTTTCTATGCCTTTGTTAGCAACCAACTTGAACTTTGTACTCAGTGCAGTTCCTTATATATCTGATGTATCAGTCTCCATCTGACTTCACTTTTCCCCTTAACTTCAATGTGAGATCCATGTCGAGCTTCTTTAATTGTCTTCTCATTAATAGTCTCAAATCTCTCAAGTCAAAATTTGACTTTTGCTCCCAGAACTGATAAACTCCTACTTACTCTAAGTAGGCCTTGCAGTCTTGTCTCCTTGCTCCATGTCTTTTGGATCATTTTAGCCCTGCTGCAGAAGGTAGAAAAGCAAACAGTGTAGACTCTACTACAGATCTCTACTGCCCACTCCAATTTGGGTCACAAAACCACTATGTCCCTTGTTTAAAATTGTATCATCCCCTAACAGTGTTTCAAACTTTTCCTTACAACTGAGTTTATTTCTCCCTGCTCAGATTGAAATCCTCACTTTCCATCTGTGTATATCACTGCCACCCAAATGATCTGCATAGACTCTGCTATACAAAGGCATCATGTGTACATGGCGTATTATTCTCCATTCCAATCATAAAGAAAAGAAACAGCTATAATTCCCCCATACTTTAGAGCTAAACTATATCTGAGCTTTGCTGCTAACATTCTTCCTTTTTTCAAAACTTATTCCAATAAATAACCATTTTCTATGTCTTTCTCTTTCTTTCTACATTGGACCCATCTATAAGTGTGCTTACACTTTTACATCTTCGAGAAAAGCCTTTCTTCATACTGGCAGTCTCTCAAGATGTCACTTTTTCTTGTACTCTTGCCACCAAACCACTTAACAGGGTGGCTGTGAGGTGTTTCCCTTATAATCTCACCATCTTTTAACTTTCTTAGACTAACATTAATTTCTTGCAGTGAAACTTCATCTAAATACTTGCTAATAAAGAATCACAAGGCTTTTACCATTCTTTTGCTTCCATTGACTTCCCTTGAATACTGGGTTATGGTAACCCTATCCCTCATTTCCTGAAACCCACTCCCCACCGGTTATGCATAAAAGTTCTAAATCTTTACCGTTCCACTGACGATTTCCGTAGAGAGAACGGAAGCTATCATTTATCGAGTTCCTCCGTCCGTGTAGATATTTTAAAATCTGCTCTACAAGTAATGAGCCCAATCATTCCCAGTAGTGATTACTGTCCAAGAGTTCAGCCTGACCTCCTGGGCTCTTCATTACTTCCTCCGCACCGTGAAAATAGATTTTACTTCTTTATCATATGGCTGGACCTGTCTCTCAGTCTCCACCTCACGTGTCCAACTACTTAAATGTTAAACCCTAAACATTGTTTTTGATCAGTAGAACCTAAACAGACCTCATGATCTATGGCCCTAATTTCCAAGATAGTTTTTTTCTACTGACTTTTTATTCATGGAATAATCATTCAATAATTAAAGCACTACTTGAAATATAAGAGTTATCTTCATGACCTTGTCTTTTGGAGGGGAGGTATTGTGGCTCAAACTTGGTTTACTCTACCCTGAACTACATTCCCAGTCCTTTTTAAATTTTTTATTCTAAGACAAGTTCTAACTTAGTTGCCTACATCGGATTCCAACTTATGATTCTCCTGCCTTAGCCTCCCTCACATCTGCTGGGATTACAGATGTGCGTCACTATGTCTAGCTATGTCCGTGTCTTTCATTGCTCCTTTACATCCAATAATTAAAATTCTTTGTTTACTTTTTGGAGACTTCCTTTTAACTTTTCTCCTCTGTTTGCCTTACTACACTCTGCTAACTTTTGTTTTCCTTTTCCTTTTCTTGGAAGGTGCTCAAGTTTCACAGCCAGCATCCCTACCTTTAGATATGTTTTCCTAACTTGTAATTTAAACACTCTTCTGTGGGTTTTCAATAGAGATACAAAGTTCCAAATTATTAAAACGCTGACCAAAATTTACATTTCCACCTCATTTCCTAATATTTGTCTAAACAGGCTTTGATCTTAAAGGGTTTCTTTTACTTTGAACAAACCTGACGAAATGTTGTGTACAGGGTTTTGTTTGAACTCTTTCTTTCTTGCCTGGAATACCCTCTTCCAAGATATCTGCCTTTCAAATTCTATGCATTAAAAGCATTTTTCATAAGCAAACCTTTCAATGATTACATTTGTTTTCAGTCAAAATTTATCTCTTTCAGCTTTGAACTTCATTTCAGAGTTTTTGTCAAGGGAGATCCTTATAATAGTGCTTGTTTTCCAGGGGTCTTGACTGGTTTTCCTTCTCCATTGCTTTACCTTAATTTCTGAGTGTAGGAAAATTATCCCTTTATTGCTGTATCCACTGTAGAACCTACAATACATATATACAATTTTTCCAAATTTTCATATGCATCCTGGTTAAATTAATGAATGATAAAGTACTTCAAGTTTTAAAAAAATATTGCTTTAAATAACCTCCTAGCATATTAATGTGCTTTTCTATTACAGCTTATTTGGTTACTTTTATTAAGAATAATCACAAACTTTTTATGCTTCCATTTCACTTTATTTTTCAGCTTAAGTGTGATATTAAAATTGTATTTACTTCTATATTTTCCAAAAAGTGAAATGTTTCTAAGTGTACAGGACTTCTCCAAAATGTTTCTGAATCTGTTATCCTGTTTATGTGTCCTAAGGCATTCATTCTCTCACGCTGATTTCACAATGTGCAGCCCCTTCTGGGTGTACACTTGGGAACAATTCAGGAAGCTGCATTTGTGCTTTCCCCTTTGTAATGCAAAGATATTTCAGATATTTTCCTTTTATTTGTAAGAAACTCAGCAGTACAGATATAATTTAAATAAAAATTATAAGAAGGCACAGAAAATGATAAATAACATTATCATTTTCTTCCTCACTAAAAATACATGTGAACAATTAACGATGAATTTCTGTTTGTAATAGAAATTCCTATTTCTTATTCAGCTTGTGGAAAAAATAAGTCCACACACAATCTGTATATGATATCCCCCAGATGAATGTGAACTGCCTTTTGTCAAGGACTGGTAGGAGAGCTAACTCCTCTTAAAAACATTTTCCTGAGCCATGGGATTTACGGCAGAGCTTTTGACTTCTTGCTTATTTAAAGAGAGTCTATTAGCAAGGAGATTGGAACCCAAGGATTTCCTTTCTTCCCATGCTGTTCCCTTAGATGCCAGAGATTCTGACTTTCTGTTACACCACCCTCATCCTAAAATGGTCTGTTTCCCTGCAGTATCCAGGGCTGACTTGGAAGATTTTCTAGGCTAATTGATTAAATTACCCTTTAAGGTCAAATAAGAAAGACATTATTAAAAGGATATTAATCTTCTTTTATTAACAACACATAGGGCCGGGGATTTAGCTCAGCGGTGCCACTGCCTGCCTCGCAAGCACGAGGACCCAAGTTCAAGCCCAAACAACAACAATAACAAAAAACGTAAGGTGCTATTTATTGCTGAGGCTGGAATATTTCATTTTTACCAGTTTTCTTGAAAAAGGCAAAAGGCATCTGCTACTAACCCAGGACTCCCCTTACTGACAGAAATATGATTGCAAATGTTCACTGGCCCAATCACGTGTATTCAGTGACATATTCTGTTTGGTGCCTCCTCTCGTTATGCGTTATTTCTTATCAGGCACTTAATAACTTTGATTAGTATAAAAAATTACATGAATTTACCAGAGCTTCCAACACTGTTCTTAAAATGTTTAACTTCATGAACTCTATATTGTAAAATACTTCTGTTACAGAGCTTATCTTGACATTAAAGAAGAAAATACATATCTGTGAGATTCTCAAGAACAAGGACATCGTCTTTTTGTAGTTTCCCTAACCCCTTGCCTAGAACATAGTAGTATTTCTAGAAATGTATTTAATAAATTAATTTTTAAATAGATCTTTAATTAATTTTAAAACAAACAAATTTGACATAGAAGATGTATTGCATGTCCCATAAACTGATTTGCATGTCTAAACAGACTGAACTTCTATTAAAATGCTCAAATGTATGATACTCTGAGAAAGTTGCATACTTACTTGGATTTCTGTTTCTCATGCAGATAATAGGAGGCATGACTTTTTAAAGGAATAGAGAAATGTTCTTAGGTAATGTATTTTTAAATCTCTAATTTATTTTTAATTGATATCAAGGAATCTCAGAAGGAAACCTTGGACCATGGCCCAGTTAGTCTTGTAAAGGCTTGAAGAACAGAAAAAGTTATTGCTTCTTACCCAAATTTTGAATTAAGACATATCATTCTATGAGATACATATAATGCAATCAGATCCATCTCTGATTTTCCTAATGAGAATCATCTAATGATATCAGACATTAAATTATTCCTTATATCTATATCTGCATCATTAAACTCTATGTATCTAGTGTATGTACATGTCTATTTTTTTTTTTGGTACTGGGGATCAAACTCCTGTCCTTGTGCTTTCAAGGCAGGAGGCAGAACCACTGAGCTAAATTCCCAGCCCCATGTCTATTTCAATATGTATCTTTATCTCTACTTTTTGTATAATACCCTCAGCATGTAGTGCTTGAATAAACCAATACTGGCATAACCTCTAACACCAGAAAAAATCCCAATTCTGATAGATTTTGTTCTTTCTAGAAGAAAGAATAGTAGTAACTAGAAAAAAAAGAGGGGGTGAGAAATATACCTTTAGTAAAAGAGGAAAGTAATTTCTTTGTTCCAAAAAGATTATATATGAAATAATCTTAGAATTTCTAAGCAATTAAAATCAATTATTAAAATTAAAAATATGTTAGCAAGAGTTCTTGCAACAGCTTTGAAAAAATAAATTTTTATTCATGTGTAAACTATGATGACTCAAAAATAATAAATTAAAATACTTAAAAATTCTCTATATTTAGTTACAATTAAAAGATATTTAATATAAAAATATGTTGAGCAATCAAAAAGGCATGTATTCCTTCTTATTCCTTATAAAATAAACTCATTCCTAAAACTATCATTAAAGTTTGTGTTAAGTAAATAAAATCTAGAGTTAATACTAATAGGGATGAAAATTAAGTCTAAATTCAAATTATTCTGCGTACACAATGATTTTTTTTCTGATTAAATAAGGTCATTTAAAGGTAAGGTGCACATTAGTTTAGAAAGTTCATTAACTTTTATTCTCATTATCCTGTAAGAATGTTACATTCTAAGGGAAAATTGACTTGTACAGTCTAAATACCCTTTAGTTTCATTGTCTGAATGTTTTAATTTATGAATTTAATCCTTTTTATTACTTCTGAGTTTCTCTCCTTTTAGTTTAATTTTTCCTTAAAGCAGTGGGCACAAAGGTAAGCAAAATAAGAAATCGCATCATTATCGCATCATTTAAAAAGCAACAGAAAGAACAGCATTAAGTTATTAACGCTTACACACATGATAAATATTAAAGTGGAGAAATTTTCTAAAGAAAATATTTAATTGAAAATATAAAGTACTTTAAAATAAATATGTATTTATTAAAAATTTAATATTTTTAAAATTTTCAGATTAATTCATACATGTGTCTATGTGCATGAGTAATAAGAATATGCGTGATTTTAACATACTTTTTTCTAGAGATTTGAGATACTATGTAGTTTGTAGATTGTTGTGGAGTATCTATACTCCATCCATCACATTGTCTTTTCTGCTCTGAGACAATCATATAATGACATCTCAAGCCTTTCTTTATAAAGATAACACTCACAATAAAAATTTAAAAAGAAGTTGTGGTGTTTAGACAACATTCTGAAAAGAAAAAAATATTTAGAGATAATTAAATATGCACCAAAGTATCAGTAATTTTTCAAGGTTCATTTAAGGAACAGTTACTTCCAATTACCCAAGAATCTTTAAAAATGCTAGTTCATGCACCCCAGAACTAGACATTCTGGAAATGACTGTAGTACTCAGTAATCTATATTTGTAAGTGTTATATAGGAAGAACATTATGCACTATTAAAGTTTGAAATTCATATTCTGTTTTCCCCTTTCATGAGAATTCAATTGTGGTAAAAGTAGAATATTTAAGAAAACAAATAAATAAAACTATCCGCCCATCATTCCTGCCACAGAGTCATCCTCAGTTGCTCCCTGGTAATCTCTCATAGCCTTCACTGAACAGCACAAATGAAGGCTTGGTCTCTGGATGAACTTCATGAAAATGAACCTAGAAAGTTCATTCAAAGCAATCTGACTTGTATACCCCAAGCATTCAGAAAGTCTCAATATTGTACAACTTCCAGCAAAGGGACATTTTACCCCACTATATTCCATCTGTATAATTTTAGTCTTGGGTTGGGAGTTTTCTCAGAAGAGATAAGTCAACAAAAAGAGAATTTCATTAAATGGAACTGGGCATTGACCAGAATGGCCTATAGAATTAGTTTTCTCTGTGATGAGGATCCTGAGGAAGAAAACTTGGGCTGGATTAAAAGTGTTTGGGGCAAGGGCCAAGGATGTGAAGAGAAGTCAACAAAAGGGGAAAAAGTCTGAATGTGTTTGCTATTGTGAAATGAGGAATGAATACGCTGGTTTCAGATTATGTCGTCCCAAATCATGGCACCTTGGCATTTGAGAAATAAAAGAAGCAGGAAGGCCACTCATCATCTCTTTCTGCCTCTTCCCTAAAGCAGACTAGAACATCAGGAAAGTCTCCAAACTCCCCTGCTCTCCTCCCCTGAAGACTGTCATGTGACAAGTGCACTACCGTAAGCCAGAGGAAAGCAACATGACACAGAATCGTCCCCAACACCAAATATGAACAAACAGAGGGCCTGGGATTTAGCTCAGTGTTTCCTCTGCCTGCTTTGCAAGCTTAAGGTCCCAAATTCAACCTCCAGTAGCAAAAAAAAAGAACAAACGGGCCTTCCAGTATATTTTCATCAAATCCTACCTTTTGTGCTCTGCATTTATATCTTCATGTAATTGCCTATAAAAATATACACATTTTCATCTTTCTTTAGGTCTTTATTTCTTAGGGTTCCTGTGCCCTACAAAACCTAAATTAAATGAGTTATACCTTGCTAATGTATCTTTTGGTACCAGAGCTCTAACCATAAATCCTTTGATGAATGAGGAAATGATATTACTATTTTTCTGTCCTACAGAATTAGGCTCTGCAGAGCCACATTGGCTCTGATGGAATTTTTCTCTACATCATTTGCACAGGAATATATTTTCTATACTTTTACAAATACAAAGGTTTATAATAGAAACTTAACTTAAAAATTCAACAACAACAATTTGAATACACAGAACTGTATAAAGCAAGCACATCTACATGTAATTAAAATACAGTGAAGGATGTAATTTTTAAAGCCTGTAATTCAGATATGCATGATTGAAGATCTTATGTAGGAGAAAGCATTTGAGCTGAATGGGTAAAATTTTGACAGCCTGAATTTAGCAGAAGGGCACACAGCTCAGATACAGAAAATGTAGTATGTTTCAGGGCAAAGATAAGTTGCTTTTTATGCAAAAAATGAGTTGTGGCTTGGTAATATCATTATATCAAAATAAAATATGAGAGAATCATAGATTAAGGTAAAAAGTATGTATTTATTTCCACAGAAAATGTTGATCTATATGAAATATTTAGTAAGATTGTTACATGATTAGGATCTATACTTAGGAAAACCTGAGAGGAAAATCTAGCCTCATTGCTATAGGGCTGGGAGGCAGCATGTTATGGCAGGAGTGTGTAGCCAAAGCTAAATTTCTTACTTCCTGGTTAAGAAGAACAAAAGAGGAACCATAATCACCTTCAAAAGCAGACCCCAAATAATCTAAAAGTATCCTATTTGGCTCAACCTCTTACATGTTCTACTGTTTCCCAGTATATCAACTTCGCTATCAAGCTTTTAACATATGGGCCCTTGGAGGATATTTAATATCCAAACTATCGCATAGAGATGGAAAGAATGTTTCATAAACGCTTCACTCGTCTTCAAGCAGAGAAACAGAAGTCTTCATCTTCTTTCTTTAAAAAGAAAACTTCATTGAAACAAATATACCAGCTTAAAATATGCCATTGAAGATTTTTAGTATATATATATAGAGACTTACGCATCATCATTAGAAAATAATTTTAAGACGTTTTATTCATCCCCAAGCAAATCTTATGCTAATTAGTAGTTAAATCTTATTCCTCTCCCTTTTTTCCCAGCCATAAACAGCCACTAAACTATTCATTGTTTTTCTTGCTTCTATTTATGATTTAGATCTAGAATGTCCCACAAATGTCTCAAACGTTCAAAGGTGGGGCTTTGGGAAAGTAATTGGATCATGAGGGCGCAATAACTGACTTGGATGAAGGTGGGGCTTGGCTGAAAGTGGGACACTGGGGCATGACCTGAAAAGGTGCATTTTCATTCCCAGTTCCTCCCCTTTCTCGCTGCTTTCTGGTTGCCATAGGTAGGGTACATACTCTTCTCACAAGGCCTTCTGCTATCCTTTTTCTGCCTTGGAGCCAGTTGACCATGGACTGAAACCATGAGCCCAAATAAATCGCTCTTCCTTTAATTTGGAGGTGTCAGGTACTGTGTCGTGGTGACAACAAGGTATCTAAAATAGAGATTGGTACCTAAAATGGGGTCATTGTTGAGACAACATGTAATCAGGCAGTTCAAAAGCTTTTGTATCTTTTTGGAAAAGAATAGAAATGCAAAGAATAAAAATATGAGAAAATAAAAATAATGGAAATAAAGTGTTTTTAAATGGGGAGGGGAGGAGGGAGTGAAGGGAGGGCAGGGACGAGGGGAGAAAATGAGAACCAAAACCTGTCATGTAAAGGTACAAGATCCCAATAATGAATGTCACTGTACTGTATACCTAAAATGTACCAATAAACTCAAGGAGCGAGAAAAAAAAAAAAAAGAGGCCAGGTTAAGGAGGTGCAGTTGGCTACAAAGATTCCATAGGCTGTTGGACTAGAAACCATGGGTGTTATGCTCTGGTAGAAAATTTGTCTACATTTTGTCCATGTCCTGAGACTTTGAAAAAAATTGAGATTAATGGAAATAGCCCAACTAATCTAGTAGAGACAATTTTGAAGCAGTAAAATGTTCATGTGACATGGGAACTGCTGGCTTTCTTCAGCCAAATCTATGGTGAAAATCAGGAGTGAATGTTAAAGTCAAAAGCTATGAAAATTTTGCAATTTTACCAGAAAGCCATGCCTGAAAAATTGGGATCATAGATAGCATGGTGGCTGTATAGATTATCACTAAAAATAAAGAAGACAAGCACTTTTCATCAAGGTGATAGGAAGATTGCTTAAACACCTAAGGATTTAGCAAGGCCCCACCCTTCACAGGCCCAAGGGTTCAACACTGTAAAGCTCTCATTTAAAAAGGAGGCCCAGGGGCCCCTCCTATTCAGGATCATAGAGAGAGATGTTTTCTTTTCTTTTCTTTTCAGCTTTAATTGAGTGTATTGGTCCATTTTAGGGATACAGTACAGTTACATTAATTGTTGGGATCTTGTACCTCTACATGACAAGTCTTGGTTCTCATTTTTCCCCTTGTCCCTGCCCTCCCTTCACCCCCTCCTCCCCTCCCCATCTACAAACACTTTATTTCCATCTTTTCATTTTCTCACATTTTTTTCTTTTCCCTTATTACCCTTCCCCTACCCATCCCACCTTCCCTACACCTTTAGCTCCTTTCTTCCCATTTCTAAATGTCAGTAATCTTATTAGGATCTCATGTGTTATTGCAGATTATTCACACCAGGGAAACTATTTGGTATTTACACATGTATGACTTATGTATTTCACTTAGGAGTATAACCTCACCCCACAAAGAATGGCTGCTATCAAGAAATCACACAATAACAAATGTTGGCGGGGTTATGGGGAGAAAGGAACCCTTCTCCATTGTTGGTGGGAGTGCAGACTGGTGTAACCACTATGGAAATCAATATGGAGATACCTCAAAAAGCTTGGACTGGAGGTTCCATTTGACCCAGCCATCCCTCTGCTGGGTATCTTTCCAAGAGAACTAAAAGAATCATATCACAGAGAAGTATGCACACCCATGTTTATAGCGGCACAGTTTGTAATAGCTAAATCTTGGAAACAGCCCATTTGCCTATCCGTTGGAAACTCGATAAAGAAGATGTGGTTTTTCCATATTGAGGGAGATATTTTCTGAATGCAGCCATCCAGGTATTCAGAGACCAATGCAGCCGTGATTCAAGGGAAGCTGCCTACTAATCAAACTTACTGTTGTCTCGTTCATGTGGTGCAGCTTTTACAGGCATGGATGTTGCAAAAGTTGTGGGGTCAGATTTTATAGAAGGCTGGGAAGCCAGACAGTGTGACCCTAAGAGTGCTATGCATGAAGCTGTGTGAATGAAGACAAAAGTGCAGTAGATACCCCAGGAAATTGGAGATGCTAGAAAAACGGCCTATCTGCTGAAGAAGGCTGCAGGCTGTGAGCGGGGAGACACAAGAGGGATGCCACGATGCTTGCAACTGGCAATGCCATAGAGGGCAGCCACTCAATCCTTTTGGAGTTCACAACCTACCACAACTTGCCCCGGGTGCCGGACTTGAAGCTATAGGATTTAATGTTTGTCCCTTTTGCGTTGTGATCTTGTATTGATTCAATTTACTTCTATCTTTTTTTTCCTTCCATTTTTGGAGAGGTAAGGTTTATCCTGTGCCATCGTATGTTGGAAGTCCCTTTCTTTCTTTTCTTTTCTTCTTTTTTGTTTTTTAATGGGCTCACAACTAAGTGTCTGCCTTGAGTCTCTGAGGACATTTTGAACTTGAACTTTTCAGCAGTGTTAAACTTTGGTAACTCATAGAGTAGGACTACGTGCATTTTGCATAAAGAGATGGACATGAGTGTTTGGGGGCCCAAGGGTAGAATGTTATGATTTGGATCGTCCACGTCCCTTGAGAGGTCCTTATGTTAAAAAATGGTGCTTTTGACAGGTGATTAGATTATGAGGGGAGAATAGCTGACCGGAGATGAAGCCTGTTGAAGATGGATCCCTGGGAATATGACTCACAAGGTACATTTTGGTCCTGGCTCCTTCCTCCCCCTCTCTGTTTACTGAATGTCATGGGTTGATCACACTTTCTCCCACCAAGGGTCGATCACATCTTTCTTCACCATGCCTTTTGCCACCCTGTTTTTACCTTGGATCCAGCTGACCACCAGCCCAAGGTAAATCTCTCCACTTGTAAGTTGTAGCTATAGATTACCATGCCCTAGAGGGGAGAAAAAGGCATCATCTAAGACAATTATGTTTTCTGCTCCTTTCTCAACAATTAGGGCAAAAATTTTAATGATAAACATTGGAAACCATTACTTTTGTGCTTATTTCTTTTTCTTAAATTTTGTTTGTTTCTTTTATTCACACACACACACACACACACACACACACACACACACACACACCACATGTATTTTTAGGGCATAACACCTGTGTCTTCCACTCACTTCTACACACATAGACTACTAACTTCCAAGGACTACTGCAGAAGTCAGAGAAACCAACAATCCATGCTGCCTAAGTGATGCTAAAAGCTTAATGACCCTTTTACTGCTTTGATTTCTTTCCTTGAGGGTTGCAACCTGGAATTCTGTAAGGAAGCAAAGGTATAGTACCTGCTGAGCCTGGGGCTGGTGCTGCGGTCTAGGTCCATGCTAGATCACCAGACATGCTAGGTTTGAGTTGATGCGATCATTTCCAGATCAAACCATGTCTGGAATATGACAGAAACATTCTTTCAAAAATTCTTTCATGAGACTCTTCCAAAGGTCCCAGTTGAAATTGAGTAGCCCAGAGGTTTCTACAAAATTCGTTTCTTCTCAAGAAAGTATGGGTTTTATGGGTTTTAGATATCTTCAAGCTAATAATTGATCCAGAAGTTTTAGGGAGATTAGTAAATTTAGATATATTTAGTACATATTTTATGATCATAATATTTGTGAGAAAGGACAGCTATTATTGACTGTATCTTTAGCAATTAGAAGATTAATTTGGCAAGTTACACATACTCACATGAATTACCACCATCCATATGAATTTTAAACCTTTTGCAACCTCTTAAAATTATTTTTCCAAGATTGTTTTGAGAAGTAAGGAAGATAATAAATTGGAACATAATGTAAATGAAAAAGTGATATGAACGTAACACATCTTAATTATTTTTTCACCCCCCACTCCATCTTTTGGTCCCCTTTTCTTTTGCAAAAGATCAATCTTCTATTGTCTACCTATTATTTTGACTTTTACTTCTATTTTTTGTTTCCCATATAAGCGAAACAGTGCAAAGTTTAAGCTTGTGAGTCTGATTTATTTCAATTAATATGATGGTCTCAAGGTGAATCTATTTTCCTACAAATGACTCAAGTGTATCCTTCTTTATGGCACAATAGTAATCACTTGTATACAAATACCAATTGTCACTATCCATTCATTTTTTGAGGATATGTAGGTTGCTTCCAAGATTTAGCTGTTACGAATTTTGCTGCTGGAAACATAGGTACTCATGTATAACTGTTATATAAATGTACCAACTCTCCGTGAGGAATGTAATCATTATGCACTGCAAATTTGTACTAATACAAAAAACTTGAAAAAGTCAGATGTGGTCAATATGTAATAGTTCTCCATGAACTGTTTCAGGTTTTCTTGGCCTTTCCTAGCAGGAGGGAGAATTCTTGCCTAGTTCTTTGAAGTTTTCTGTAATATATAAAGCTTTCTAGTGAACAGAATGCCACATATCTGTGAGAACCAATACGTTTTGAGTAGCTCCGAGTCACACCAACTCTAACTGTCCATTTGTACCCCTCCAAATTAGTCATTTGACAGATGATCCAGATTCTTTTCAGCTACAGAAGGCAACATAACCTCAGTGCTACTCGTTGGCTTTTTTCACTATGTATAGAATAAACTGTCATTCTAAAAGTCCCTACATGGAAAAGTACTTTTAAATTTCAGAACTGAAGGATTTTTTGAAACATCATTCTAAAGGAAAGTCCAATATCTTGCTCAGAGTACAAGTCATACACAAAAAGTATCTCTTTTTCAAGAAAGAAATAAACATAATAACATACAGCTTTCTTTTCAGTGAACTAGGAGAAACTAGGAGTAAAAATAAAATAAAATTTCAAGAATATAGCTTCAGCTGGGTATGGTGGCACAGACCTGTAATCCTAGCTCTCGGGAAGCTGAGGCAGGAGGATCACTGTGCGTTTGAGACCAGTTTGGGTTACATAGTGAGTTCCAGGTCAGTCTCAATTACATAGTGAGACCCTGTCTCAACCCCCCCAAAAGAATATAGCTCCATATTTCTTTCCTATAGTATCTGACTTGTAACAGGCTTTAGAAATAAAATACTTAGTATTCACGTTATTTATAATTAAGTAGTTATAACAATATGACTCTTGCCATTTTGCTTGCTTTTTTCATTTTTGGTTTTGTTTCTTGAGATAGGGTCACACTATGTAGTTGAGACTTACCTGGAACTTACTATGTAGCGATCCTCCTGCCTCAGCCTCCCCAGGGCTGGGATTACAGGCATACGCCACCATGCCCAGCTCTATTTTGCTTACTTATAACATAGCTTATATCCATGGCAACATCTGAATTTCAAAACTGTTTCTGTGATGATTAAATTGGTTTTACCTCTTTGCGCGATGCTTTAAAATTGTGAGGCAAGGAAAATTCAGTGGTGTTCTCAAATGAACCAACTATTTACATAACTCCAAGTTTTTAAAGGAGATTATATTTCATTATATGAAACAGCTTCTTGTTTTTTGTTCATTTAAAAATAAACTGCAAACTGCAAACTGTGACTTTTCTTTTAGAGGTGGTAAAGTTAAGTAATTTTTTTATGGTAAAAAAAACATTATATTCAGAGCATGCCATCATTAAAAGCTTTCCATAAGAAAATTTTTAAAAGTCTCTTGTACTATAAACATAAATATTTGATATTATGCCTACTTAAATTTTCCAATAATATTAGGAGTTAAACAGTTGAATTAAATTAATTTGTGTTTCCACAAAGGCTTCTTAATAAAATAAATAAATATGGCACTATAATATTAGAGTAGCAGAGAAAAAATAATTTTTATGCTTACATTTGATATATATCCAAATTGTGGTCATTATAATTGTTAGTGAATGAACATGCCCATAGATAGATAGATAGAGAGAGAGAGAGAGAGAGAGAGAGAGAGAGAGAGAGAGAGATCTCCTGTTTCCTCTTATGTTCAGCATAGAATTCAGTTGCCTGGAGCTCATAAATATTAAAGTTATAGCTTGATCTACTGCAGTTTCTATTTTTCCCAATAGAACAGTGACTTCCACAGCACAGAAACAATAGAACTTATAGGGTTGGCTATCACTTCTCCTTTGCTTCATTGAGACTAAGCATTGGAGAAAACAAAGGCAACCTTATAAAAACAATGTTAAACATGGTTTGGACAACAAGATTGCCTCTGTGAGGACAACTCTGCAGGGTCACATTCATCACAAGGAAGAATCGGACCCTCCAAAGAGTGACGGCCAGAAAGACACTCTAAACCTTTAGGGGAAAGGTGAAGTGCAGGGTAAACTGTCACTAAATTTACTGATAGCACAGGAAGCAACTACCAGTTAAAAAGTACTATCGATAGTCTTATTTTGAAGTTGTTGCCTATGCAAGAATAAGATTGTTTTCACTCTATCTTGTGAGGCTATGCTATCAAAAGTCTACGATTTAGAAAACTGTACTTTTGGAGCCAAGTCTATTGATAACATAAATTCTGCATTTGGGGATTATCATACTCTTGTCATTGTTGTGGTGGTGTTTTGTATGATTGGAATATACTTTGTATCCTCTTTCTGCTGCTGTATTTTATCTTGTGTTTGAAACATTTCTGTGACTACTCATCCGTGTTTTTGTGATTACCTCAATATGCTTTCTTTATAAAGTAATATGTGTCATTGTCAATATGGATTTATTCATCAGTAATACTCACCATTGATATTCAGAATTTCCTTGTTTTGTTAGTGCGAATCTTCTGTTCTCTTTCATATATACACCAAGATGCATAAGAGAATTCTACTTCTAATTAACCACATAACCTAATAAAAATATTTTTCTTTGGAGCTTTCTCTAAGTAATTAAGATGCTTAATATATAATATCAGGGATTATACTCTGTCATAAACCCGAGTACAGCTTATATAACCACTTGTCAAAACTTAAATGAGATAAAATAACACATCCCTTTTGTATTCCAATGCTAGTAAAAGAGAAACATTAAAATAAACCCTACTATACATTTTTTTTTGAGTTTATTGGTACATTTAGGGATACAGTACAGTTACATTCATTGTTGGGATCATGTACCTTTACATGGCAAGTCTTGATTCTCATTTTTTCCCCTTACCTCTGCCCTCCCTTCACCCCCTCCTCCCCTCCCCATCTACAAACACTTTATTTTCATCTTTTCATTCTCTCACATTTTTTTCTTTTCCCTTTTTGTTCTTCCCCTACGTATCACACCTTCCCTACACCTTTAGCTCCTTTCCTCCCATTTCTAAATGTCAGTAATCTTATTAGAATCTTATGCATTGTTGCAGAATATTCACACCAGGGAAACTATTTGGTATTTACACATGTGGGACTTATTTATTTCACTTAGGAGTATATCTTCAATATGTATCCATTTTCCTATGAATGAATCTATTCTCTCGCTCTTTATGGCTGAGTAATATTCCATTTTATAGAAAAACCACA
>NW_022900930.1:18716245-18736164 GCF_012274545.1 Fukomys damarensis
CTATATACATTTTAAATATTCATAAGCATTTACATTTTAGGTAAATTCTCTTTAAGAATCAAATTAATAAAATTCACTAAATTAGCAAGAACTTATATATAAGCTCCTTATTTTGATAATAAATAAGGAAGCAAATATGTCCCATGCCTTCCTGTTCTGTTGTCGCGCAGGCCGGGAGCTCGCGCGCACGCCGCCGGTGATCGCAGGCCCCTACTATACATTTTAAATATTCATAAGCATTTACATTTTAGGTAAATTCTCTTTAAGAATCAAATTAATAAAATTCACTAAATTAGCAAGAACTTATATATAAGCTCCTTATTTTGATAATAAATAAGGAAGCAAAAATATGTCCCAAATCTTATCTTCAGTCCCAGTTTATAAACAAAATAGAAATGAGGAGTCAGCAACAGCATGTGTTTAGGAATGAACCAATCATTAGGAAAATACCAGAAAGAAGAAACTATTTCCTCAGTGTCTTCGGGTTAATGGGAAAGTTTTATTCTCTATTTCTGATCTCTGAGATTTTGACCAACTGTCCTATCTGAGAGAAGATGGAAATAGTACCTGAAAGAGAAACAAGAAACACTCCAATGCATACACTGACTTCCTGTGAAATTGGCAAAATTTGATAGTGATGACTTCACAGAGACTGAAAATCACTTTGCTGATAAAATCAGATATTGTCCAGGTGACGAGTGCATAGGGGGGTCATATTTTATATTCGTTCAACAATTCCCTAGCAAGAAACCATCCTCACAGGTCTTGAAATGCAATTGTTTGCTGGTTTCTTTATTGCCTCATGCATTTCCAACTCTGTTTTAAAAAGAAAATGATAACATATTTGGGCTCCTTCTGTGCATAGCCTCTGACAGCACCACCTCGACCACGCTCATTCAGAGCAAAACAAAACCTTGCAAGGGTTCCTGGCCAAGTCATAACATCTATCAAAATGTGAGTATATATTCTATTTTCACTCACTTTTCTCAAAGCCTGAATATAATTTAGTCATATTAAATCACAAAACAATCTTTTAAATTACTTTAATTTTATGTAAATATTTTACAATGTCTAGTATTACTTTAATTCATGAGCTTATTAAGTCTCTTTCTGCAGTGTACCACTCATATCACATCTTTAAATAACTAGGCTTCCAGAAATATTTATAAAATAACCAATGTTAACATGGAGGAGAAATGCCTAAATGTATACCTTTGGCCTTACCTGGTTGAATATCTTTATTATTAAGGTAAAGGTAGCAATGGTAGGATTTAGACAATTGTAGTTGACACAGCTATGGAGATGAGATATTTGACAGATGATAGAATCAGGATTCAAAAAATTCTCAAACTTAATAATATGTGTGTGCTAAGTGGAAGTAAAATGAAACAAGGATAAAAGAGTTGGTCCTGTTGTTCAATGGGAGACATCAAGTTGAAGAACTCAACAGAAAAGAGTCTAGAATTAGTAAAGAGAAGCTCTATAAAGTGGTTTGCGTATCACTTACATTCAGCATCGGTGCATATTGTGATATATGGCTTCCTCAAAGAAAGACAAGTGAGGACACTCCACATGGCATGACATTCTAGTAGTTACACTCTGGAAAACACACTTTAAAAGTGGCATAAAGAAAGCTAAAAAGTTTAGAGATAGTTTTAATGATGAAAAGAGAATTGGATATGTGGTGTCTAACATATTTAATATACAGTTGGAAATTTTAAAAGTTAGTATTATTGGAGATGTTTGTAGATCTGTCAGATAGAAGAATACTAATTCGATGTGGTACGTTAATCAAGAGGGAGAAGTTCCAGCAGGAATACAGACATTGTTTTTAAAGCAGGGAGAGGGAGAAGAGAGAAAAAGAAAGGACAGAGAACTGTGTGATTATAAATGGACAACAGCCATTATCACAGAACCTAGGTGAATTCATGCAGAAGCCAAGCTCCTCTGAGAAACTGTGGTTAGAAAAAAGGTAAAGCATTAGTTGGTGGCTGAACTAGATAAATTGTAAAATTCAATCTAACATTGAGGTTTTATGGAATAACTGTCTTATTTGTCACTAAGAGATTTGTTTGTATTTTTTTCTTGAAAGTTCCCATGGACAGAGTTGAATTCTTTATCTGTTTTAAAGGAAATCTGAACTCCTTTAATAGATAAATGCCTAAGTTGATAAAGAAATTTGCACTGACCTTCATTATTAGTATGTTAGTAAATAGCAGAAAATAAGCAAAATGGAAGTGGCTGCCTTTGGGCTGCAGAACGTGGTGTAGAGAGATAGTGAGGATGGTATTAAATAATATATACATTCACTGCCATTTATTTAACTATTTTTCTCACATTATCATGGTGACAATTTCTTTTTTCGGGGGGATTTCTTAATAAAAGCAAAAAACTAAGTGTGCTTAAAAATGTCAATTGAAAAGAATATGTTTGAAATTTCTCTTATAGAAATTTTTTGGTACCTGGCCTCAAACTCAAGACCTTGTGCTTATGAGGCAGGCGCAGTGCCACTGAGCTAAACCCTGAGTCCCTTTTATTTCTACTTTCTAAATGCTGATTTTATTTCTGTTTTTTCATTATTCACACTATACTTTTCAACAAATATATCATGCTTCATGTAAATTCATAATTAGGCCATAAAATACATTATGTTTTTCTAGAGCCTATTTAAAAGGACATTGCACTGCTAGATGTAAAGAATTAAATAGCTCACCTTCAGATTGCTTTTGAAAATCTGACTTGTTTTATGGCATCCTGATTTTTAGCAGACTGAGTTCTGAAAAGTGAAAAAGCAGTTAGGGAACTGGCTTTTGTGTGGTAAAATAATAAGATCATAAAGTAAGAAAGTTTATTAGCTAGGTTACCTCTAGTCTATAACACTTTCTACACAGTAATACTCAGAATTTTTTCTCATCCTATGTCATAGCTTTACTCCATTTTTTATGTCACTCAGTAAAATATTATGATACTTTCTCCTTTTGTATTAATATTAAATCTACTTAGAACACTTGATAAATATATGATAGATACTAGGATAGCTAAGGATGACAGACATATTGATACACATGCACTCCAACTGGAAATACATACCTATTAAATGTATCTAAATTCTACCATTAGAAATGTATTTTATAATTTAAAGAGGTTTTGCCTTTGGAAGAAATCCATCAAAATATAAATGCTTTCAGGAACTGATAGCCCCTTATAAATCAAAACCCTATAGGAGTTGAAAAGTTCAGTGAGATCCATGTTCCAAGTTACAAAGGAAACGATGTGTCTGGGTTGTGATCATTAACCCAAGGTGCCCTGATGGGAAGATTGTGGGGAAAAGCAGCCTGGGAATTAGTTGAGTTAAGAAACATCTACTACCTGAAGCAAGGACTGAGTGAAATGGTGGCTACCTTGGTGGCTTTGTCATGGGAGTGGTTTGTCAGTGAAAGGCACAAAATCAGTAAAAGTGATGCGATCAATGTAAATGTAGGAAAGACAATCAGTGAATCCTGGCTACAGGTAAAAAGAGGATTTTTTTCATTGGAACAGAACTGTCTGGAAGAAAGATTCCAACTTCGGGGGCCTAAATTTAAAACAAAGCATGAGACAAAGAATGAGAAAGGATTGTTACCTATAAGCTGGAAGAAGACATGATGAAAATAAGTTGGAAGGTACCAGAATTGTCTACCTTCTTCTCAACACTGTATTCTTTATTTTTAGAGTTATAAGTCGAAAAATATGTAAGAATGATATAAACTGGGATGAAATGCATTGTTGCTCACAACTGGCAAATTTTAATGATGGAGTTAAAGTCATAATAGCAAAGACTAAATATTCAGAGATGTCTCTGAGACAAGTACACTTTCAGTTTCTACTTGTTTTCTCACCTTGAATTGATTTAAAGAAATGGCCATATTTTCCATAAGCAAATATGTAATTAATGCCTTTAAAACGTAAAATTTAGTGGGTAAAGAATTCTTGAAGTGATGGATGACGATTTTGTTACTTTGCTTTATAAAAGTAACCATATTATGGAGTTATTGATGTATTCAAATGTACCTTTGCAATAGAGGTAGAAAACACAAGGGAGAAAATATATAGACATTAAGAATAACAGACATTTTTTTCATTTTCTCATATTTTTTCTTTTCCCTTATTTACACTTTTAGTTTTTCACACCAGAGAAACTATTTGGTATTTACACACGTGGAAACAAAGTTTTCGTAAATAGGGAAGGGAAGAGGGGGTGAAGGGAGAGCAGGGACAAGGGGAAAAAATGAGAACCAAGACCTGTCATGTAAAAGTACAAGATCCCAATGATAAATGTAACTGTACTGTATACCTAAAATGTACCAATAAATATAAGGAGAAAAACAAACAAATAAATAAATAATTACAATAGAAAGCAAATAAAAGAATAACAGACATACAAAATTAGTTTTTGTCACTGGTTGGCATCATTTCAATTCATCCCACTAAAACTCCTGCTACATAATCATGACTGAGTAATAACATTAAGCAAAGGAAAGGATACAATGGCACATATAATGTGCCATTGGATGCTAATCAATATATTATAGAAGACATGTATGAGACTTCAGGTAAAAGGAGAGGAACTTCTGCACCTAATTAAGAAAATATAATTTGTAGCTTGGAGTCCATTCTCTACATTTTTAAATAGAGCCCTCTGGTGATCTATTGCTGAATGTCATAAAAGTTTATAACCTGGAATTAGTAAGCTTGGCATGGATATTACATTCTCATAATGAGCAATACCAGCTTTAATTCCCCCAAAACCAGATTGAAAGCAAAGGTTTAGTGCACCTATTTTATTAAGGACTGTGATCCAGGAGGCAAGAGAACAAATATAAAGATATCTTTTCAATTTAGTCACAGCTATGGGCTACTGGTTTCTGCATTCCAGAGGCTCTCCTAAAGTAGGATATGAAATATATCACAAGACTATCTGGAAAAGACATAAAAAGTTTATCCATTTTTGCCCAAGTTCCTTGATTTAAAATATTTCTCATGGCCTTAACTTCCAACACTTCCAAGTAGCAAAATTTTGAGCACTCGGTAGCTCTCCAGGACATCTTCCTGTGACAATGGTCAAGTCCAGAACATAAAGTGAATAGTAAGTAGCATAAGATTAAAGGTAGGAGTACATGTGTCACTGTATAAAGAGCACTTTGATTGGTCTGGGTTTCCTGTCTATGGAAGTGAATTAAATCATTATGCTCAAACAGGAACCAAAAATTCCTTCCTCTTATTGGAATGTAATTGCAGTAATTGTCCAACTATTTTTGTCACTGAGCAGAAAAGTACTTCAAGAGATGATCAGGATAATCTTTTGAATTCTATAATATGCATCATAGGCTCTTTCGTGTAAAAATAACTTTTGCTTCTGGTCTTCTCAGCTAATTATCTTCCTACTGTGATGACTCCTTTCTTTACCTATGGGTAGATTGAATGAGAAATACAGTAATTAGCCAGTGGCTTCAACTCCAAGTTCCGTGGACCCCTCGCATACTCCATGGAGATGTGTCCTCTGTTCGAGTTGTTATCTCTAATCCAGACTGTGGGAATAGGGAGCAATAACGACTCGACAAGAGAACTGCGCAGTGATTACACTGATGTCTCTTCCCCATCTTACAAAGGTTATGAGGGAGACAACTTATGATCAAATAGTAAGTGAAGAATGCATGGTATTCTGCACGTTAGCTCCTGACTCCAGCAGGGTGAAGGAAGTATGACTGTGTGTGCGCACATGACCACTAGATACGCTGCGTGAAGAAGAAGCTGCCAGAAACTTACTAAAGCTGAAAAGCTCACAGGAAATACAGAGCTTGGTGACAAAACTCTGAATGTTGGAGACTCTTTTCCCCATAGGCAGAACATTTGGTGAGCCAAGGGTTCATATATGTTCCCAAGACTCATAAAGCTAAAACACATGAGTCTCAGAACTGTAGAGTTAAAATGGATTGTCTGGTCTTACTATCAAACCATATGAAAATGAAGAAATAAATGAAGTTTATTGGCTTTAATTGGTGGCTCATCCCCATCTGAAAATCTATCATCTTTTCCTTTAATTTCACATTCTGTATTTGAAACTTACACAATTGCAAGCTTAAATCATTAATATAAACGAAACTATTGGCTGGGGATGTAGCTCAGTGGTACGGCACCTGCCTGGCAAGCACAAGATCCCAAGTTTGATCCTCAGTTTGAAAAATGGAAATAAAGTATTTGTAACTAGGGAAGGTAGGAGGGAGTGAAGGGAGGGCAGGGATAAGAGTAAAATATGAGAACCAAGCCCTGTCATGAAAAGGTACAAGATCCCAATGATGAATGGAACGGCACTGTATACCTAGATTGTACCAATAAACTCAATGAGGGAAAAAACAAACAAACAGTTTTGCTCCATATTTTTTCCTGGAATGCAGTTTTAATTTTTTTTGGTTCGAACATATTTGGAATACTTACTGTTCACACTCACAGGAGAGAATAGGTACATGTACATGACTATGTTAATTCTCATTGCCTTCCTTTCTTTCCCTCCCCCTTCTTCCATCTTTAGATCCCTTTCCCATTTGCAAAAGATCTGTTTCCTACTGTTTGTCCCTCATTTTTTAAAGTATTTTCACTTTAAATTTCTCATGTAAGAGAAAGATGAGATATTTGAGCTTGTGTGTGACGTATTTAATTTAATATTAGGATCCATTTTTTTTTTACAAAGGAATCCAATTTATGCTTGTTAATGGCAGAGTAGTATTCCATTGTTTACAAGCATCACACTTTCTTTACCATCTGTCTATTGATGAACATAAAAGCTGAATCTCAGATGTAGCTTTTATGATTGGTGCTGTTATTGGTATCATTATACTTCACATCATTGCAATGTGATGTATTTCATCGCTGTAATGTGACACAATATAATGTGGTACGATGTAATAAGTGATGTCTTTTGAGAAATATAAAATGGGAACAGCTGGGTCAAATGGAATTTCTATTTCTAATTTGTCAAGGGACCTCCTGATGATTTGCATAGTGGTTCTGTAAGTTTGGACTCCCAACAACAACATAGAATGATACCACTTCCCCGGTAGCCTCACTGGGGTTTGTTATTATTTAATTTCTCCATAACAGCTATTTGATTTCTTCATAATAGAATCCCAGTGTTGTTTTAATTTGCACTTCTCTGATGGCCAGCCATGTTTAAGCCTTTTTTAATATAATTTCTGCCATTTTGTGCATCTTCTTAGGAGTGACTCTTAATTTCAGTTGCCTATTTTTCAATTATTTTTCTTATTGGGTGGTCTGATTTGTAGATTCTTTATATAACCTAGATATTAGTTCTCTATCAGAGCAGTAGTTACCAAAATATTTGTCTCTTCACCCTGTTGGTTGTTTTCTCTGCCATGCAGGGGTTTTTAATTTGATATTATACCATCTGTTGATTCTTGTGCAATTGGTATTCCTTGTGCAACTGGAGTTCTACTTAGGAAGGTGTTGTATGTGTCATCAAGAGGCTTATCTAAGTTATCTTCCTGCAGATTATTTGTTTTAATATTTAGGTCTTTGATCCATTTTGAAATTGTCAGAATCTGTTAACATATTTGTAAGTAGCTTTGTCTTGATCTTCTATGCATAGTTCTCTTAAGGGTTACTCCAACATGGCCACGAATGGCTCCATTCATCTTAAAGCACTGGTCAATTCTTATTCTCTTTTGCATATATATATAGGCACCTGCAAAATATATATGCTATATAAAAAGTGAAAAGCAAGAGAAAGAAGATAAGGGGTTAGGGAAAATGAGGCAGAATGAAGAAGACGGTAAGAAGGAAAGTAAGGTAAAATGAGAAAATACTGAGAAGCAGCATAAAGAAAAAAATTAAAAATTGAAAAAATAAACAAAGCAATGATATTACTAAAGAAACAATACCCAGAGGAAACAAACAAAAACCTTCCATAGCTGCTATAGCATAGAACAACAGGATTCCCACAGTCGTTTTATGACATAGTTGTCATAAACACAGGCAGCCACGCGGGTTCCCTCCTGTGGACGGATTCACCGTCATCCTGAGAGTGGAGAAATCTTTTGATCGCTCTGGACCAGCATTCTGCTTGCAAACCATGCTTCGAGCGTGGTTAACCACAGGCCTTTAACTATTTTCCAAGAACCTATGGCCTCAGTTCATTTGGGAAGAAGAGGATGCAGTGTTGTTTGCCTTAACTTTCTACAGGGATCTCCCGTTCCCAGTCCCCCAACTTCACGGCAAATCCTAGAATCTTTGGCATCCTCTTCCTCCCATGGCCTCCTGCTCTGGGTATCACCCAGATCCCTCTGATCACCCCTCTGATCCAGCCACCATCTCTATGCCTTTACCCTCAGACCTTTATCCATACCCAGTCCTGGTCTCAACAACTCTGCTTTTCAACCTGTGTAATAGCAGAGTCCCAAGGCACAATACAGGGCCTCTTTTGCCCATGCAGGATGCTGGGAAGTGGGAAGGCTGATGTGTGGGTAAACAAGAGAAGACTGCATGATTTGGTCCAGCTCCATATCTCTCCTTGTCCCTTGTATCTTCTGGGGTTCAACCTGTGGTTCCTTGCCAGTGAGGTCACGCCTCTCGGCTCACAGTTTTCAGCATATTTATGCTTAGGGCCAGGAGTTTCCTTTGATGATGGAGAGACTCTCTGCTTTCATGTTGCTGGCTGTCTCTTTCTGGGATCACAGTGCATGGCTTCCCTGAGTCCTTAGCTGCAGTTACTTTCCATCTGGGTTTCCTCTTCTATGTGGGAGGATGAGTATGCGGGGAGCCTACCTCAAGGGCCGGAGTCTGGCTGAGCAGCACAGTCTTCTCTCAGACCATCAGAACCACTCACTCCCCAAATGGCATGTTTACTGGATGAAGGGTGGCAGGGAAACCGTGCACCAGTGGCAGCCCCACTTCCCTTTGCCGTCAACCCAGATATTTGGTTTCATCTGGGGAAGTTGTACTTCAGGTTAATTTTCTGTATCTGGGCAAGTTTGCCTCCTGTTTGCAGAATGCCTACATTATCTGGTGTCTCCTCTGAGTTTCTCCAGTGTGCCTCCTTCTCTAATCGGACATGTGGGAATTTATATTCTCTCGCTGTTGTTTTATTTTTTTAAATATATTTTTATCGACTAGCACTGGTCTTGACTTTGGGCTAAGTTCTGAATTTGACCTCTCTCGCGCACTTCTTTATATTAAGTTAGGGATTATGTGAGTCTTGGGGGAAGCAGGGAGGAAAAATAGGAGGACTTCTTCCTTCTTTCAATTCTTACCAGTGCTTGACATAAGATGAAGTGCTCTAATGAGTCCCTGGAAAGTTAGTGTTATTTCTGATGCTAGAAGTTCTTAGCCAGTTTCTTCAAAATATCAGAATTTTTCATCAAGTTTTCTTAGTATTTTTATGAAAAAATTTTTTACTGAGTTGAGCAGGTGCAAACATCATTCTTCTGCTTCTATCTTCTCAAGAAAACACGATTATTGCCTCTCTTGAATGAATGTATAAATTGTTCACACTTGGTGATTAAAAACTAGTAATGACATAAATTGTACGCTCATTTTACCAAGCACTAAATTGTTTTCTCTAAAGAAGAGCTGATAATTGAATGTCTTTAAATTTAACATTGGAGAAGTTACTTAGGGTGAAAAAAGATTTAGATTTTACAAAAGACAATTCTTGTACATTCTCATCTTGTCGGTGCACAGGACTAAAATTTACACTTTCTAAAGTCTTGGGCCTTTGATCCAAATAGCAAAAGTTAAGCAGAGGGTTGTGCACCTATCTGTTTGCTTTGGTACAATATGTCCATGTTTTAGAATTATAGCTTCTGAAAATAATTGCAATAAGGGAAAAGAATAAAATGTGACATAATGAAAGATGGAAATAATGTGTTTGTAGATGGGGAGGGGAGGAGGGGTGAAGGGAGGGCAGGGGTAAGGGGAAAAATGAGAACCAAGACTTGCCATGTAGAGGTACAAGATCCCAGCAATGAATGTAACTGTACTGTATCCCTAAAATGTACCAATAAACTCAATTAAAGCTGGAAAAAAATAATTGCAATGTAGATAAAATGCTCTAAAAGGAAGAGAAAAAATATTTTAAAATATGTGCCATTATTCATTCAATTAACTTGTCTTTATTATTATCCAGTTGAAAAGATAATAATTAGAATGAAGAACATGGGAGGGGTAGGGGAAAGGAAAGAAGGGACTGGAATTCATATGAGAAAATGAAAAATAATGGAATGCAAATAAAGTCTGTAGATAGGGAGGGAAGAAGGGGTTGAAAGGCGGGAAGAGGTATGGGGAAAAAAAGAAGAACCAAGATTGACTATGTAAAGGTACAAATTTCCAACAATGAATGTCATTATATTGTTACCTTACATGTACCAATAAAATTAATTTAAAAAAGAATAAACTAATTTTGTTTTTACCTTTATGTGATTTTTAATTTAATTTAAATAAATGTGTATTATTACAAGATTGTATGTGCTTTTCAACATAATAAATGTTATAACCATTATACACTTAATTCTGTATTTATTAGTTATGAGTTTTACCTGACTATGTCATTCATTGATTTATTTATAAAAACCTTATTTTTCCTCTGATTTCCAAGCTTTAGAGAATGAGCTGTATATACACGCGTACACATTATACACATGTGTACACCATGTTAATAATTAAGACATATTCACATGCTTGTACATACATATATGTTATGTATGGATGCGTATGAGAACATGTCTTAGTTACGTTTCTTCATTGCTGAGAGAAAACACCCAACACCCTCAAAATTAAAGGAAGATTTATTTTAGCTCACTGTGGCATTCATTCCATAGTCAGCTGGCTCCAAGGCAGGGTGTCGTGGCAGAGGGGCATCGCGGAGGATGAGCAGTCCATGGAAAAGCAGCCAACAGGAAGCATAGCAGCAAGGAGCTTCTAAAAGCCCTGCCCATGAGTTCAGGAGACTCTGGAGGACATCTAGATAAAAGCCATAACAACATGTGAATATACATCTGCGGCTGCTTTCTCAAGGACAGCCAAATGTCCACACAGTGTGCATTAATTTATTGTCAACGGGACAAATAACAAATGGGAGTTACCTCTTGGACAATTTACCACTTAGTAAACTACGGTTTTTTTAGATGTTGCCGTGACAAAAGAAAGACAAGTACCAAGTATTCAGAGGACTGCATTTTCTTAGACATTGGACAATATTTTACAAATATATATGCTTTATGTTTAAGTATATTTATATTGCTATTTACTGGTATTTTGTATGCATTGAATGTTTTGGTTTTTTGTTCTTAAGAATTATCCACATTTATGGAGTAAAGCATGATATTTTTATATATGTATATATTATTAAATGATTTAGTCAATCTAATATATCTATGCTGTTATAACAATCATTGTTTTTGAGATGGAATATTTAAAATATACTCCCAACAAATTTGAACATTTGTACATTATTAACTGCAATTGCCATATAATATAATACAACTCCAGAACTTATTCCTCTTAACTGAAACATCGTGTTGTTTGATTAACATCTCCATTGATCCTCTCCTTAACTCCTGATAATCACTGTTCTATTCTTTATTTTCAAGATTTGAGTGTTTTGGATTCCATATATACATGAGATCACAAAATATATATTTTTTTGTGTCCAACTTATTTCATTTAGCTTGAGGTCCTTCATATTCATCCATGGTTTTCTAAATGATGACACTGTCTTCTTTTTTAAGGCTGAGTACTATTCCTATATACACAAATAGCTATATATCACTTTTTCATTTTATTTACATGTATGTATGTATATATATGAATATATATATGAATATATATATATATGTGTATATATATATGTATACACACACACACACACACACGTGCATGTTCCTTACCATTCATTGTTGATGTACACTTAGATTGATCTCATATCTTGCTTTTTTATAAATAATTGTGTGAAGAGCATGGGAGTGCAAATATCACTTGTTTATAGTGATTTTATTTCTTTCGTGAATACGTTTGGAGTGGCATTGCTGACTCACGTGATTGTTTATTTTTAAATTTTTGAGGAATCTCCAAGCTGCTATGCTAACATTTTCACTAATAATGTACAAAAGTTATTTTTTCTTCTGCATGACTTACTTTGAACGAAAATTTTATTTAAAGTAGTCATCTGTCTACTGAATTGTATTTCATCTATTAATAAAAATACGGGCAAATTACTGGGCTTAACCATGATAATAAATTCCTTTGTGTTTCATTTGTTGTCTACATCATCATGAGATATAATTTTACATTTAGTATTTTTATGACTTGAATTACATTCTTCCAAAAAAGACATGGCAGAGTCCTAATTTCCAGTGTTTGAGAATGTACATTTATTTGAGAGTAGAGTCTTTAGAGGTAATCAAGTTGAAAGTCATCAAGATAACACCATACATGATAAAATTGGTGTCTGTATAAAAAAGAACACAGAGCAGATGCATTTTTAGAGTATATGATTCAAGGAGACCCCGGGGAGAAGACAAGCCTGAGAGAAGGGCCTTGAACAACTCTTTCCCTCAGAGCCCCAGAAGAAAACACATCTTGCTCTACCTTCACCCTGAATTACTAACTTCAGGCACTGTGAGGCAATAATTTTCTGTTGTTCAGACTACTCAGTTTGCCCCATTTTTTATGGAAGCACAGAGACACTAATATAGGCATTCTTTTAAATTTTACTTTAAATTAATAGCTTTAATACGTAGTCCTTCATATGATTTAATGTTTTCATTCTTTAAAGCATCAGTTGATAGTAACCAGTAATTTAGTGTAGTAAAACATCAATTATAAGCACATTTTAATTATGCATGCATATTTCCTTTTCCCCTTGCTTTACTTTGATTCTTCTCTTTGCTTCTCTCTCTGACCACCCATTCTCTAAGTCTGCCTCTCTGATCTTCTCTATTTCTTCAGACTTCTTTTTCTAAGCAGTTTATGTGCTAATTCCTTTCTTGTTTTTATCTTCTCTTTCCTTTAGATGATCCTAGGCACGTGTCAACTTCAGCGAAGCTGTCTATTGCATAATCCATTGCTTGCAATCTATCTTAGAATAAGAAGCACCAGTCAAGCTTTCATCACACTTTACAAAAGAGGTTTAGCATTGATGGCCAGAGCACCCTGAACCCACGCGATCTCACTTGAGAAAAAAGGGTAGGACAAGGGATTAAATTGGGACATGACTGTGCTCCATGGTACTCAGCAGTGGGAACAATCTGAGCAATACAGATGAAATCAAATTTGAAATTCATATAATTGAAAATTCTTTCAGTATTAAGTAAATAAAATGTAAAAAAAATTATGCTCTAGAAATAGAAATTATCTTTTCAGGAATGTATTATATAATGAAGCATATTTAAAGAGAAGCACATCAACCATTCTTTGTTGCCAGTTGACTAACATGGAATTTCTAAGAATGTCTGCATTTGTAGGGCACAGACTTGAATTTGTATGCAAAATAGTAAGCAAGTCAGTAACAGCTTCTATAATAAAAAAATTGAGATTTTTCTCCAAACCTATCCTTAAAATGTATATGTTCCATTAATAAGATAGAAGGCTAACAGTAATTCTCTAAACAACCAGTGTTTCTATAAATATCACACATGCCAATACAGGAATAAAATTATCTTTCTATTGTTTATAAAAATATTACAAAAGTACTGTCATTTGAATGGCAGAATGTGTAGCCAACAACACAGAAAAAATACTATACAACTGCATTTGGCACAGAAAAACAAAACAAATTATGGGTATCTGTTGGCCTGTTAAAATCCAAACTTTTAGTTCGTTCATACCTCATTCTAAATAAATATTCCCTTCTATATATGATTATGGCTGTGAATATATATTTTGTAAAGTGTATAATTGCATCCTATTAAAACAAAACTAAATATATCCAAACACAGTGTCCCATTAGCCAGATCCCAAATACCCCTGAAATTTTCAGTATCACATGATATGAGATTAATGGAGCAGTGAAAAATACAGTGCTTCTGGATTGCTTTCAAAATTTATTGACTTTTGCTTTCATTTATACATATACTTCATAGAAATATCTAAAGTTACAAAAACATGATATGTGACTCCTTTGCCGGCCACGATCTCGCTCAGCACCCTGGAATAGCTGAAGTCATTCACATTTTCGGAAGCATCACCTTCATTTGCACTAAGAATCAACCCAACCCCTCTGTTGTTCCATGGAAACAATTGGTTGTTCAACAAACTTTGCCAGTGCAGTTGATACATATTGGGCACTGCTTCTAGTACAGTGGTCACAGTGGTGAGCAAGACAATGTTCTTGTCCTCAAAGAAAGTGTCTTCAAGCTGAGAGGAGTCCATGAAGGAAAAATACCAAACAAACAAAAACCAAGGCTACTTTAACTACTCACACATAAGCTTTACAGAAAATAAAACAGGATGAGAGAGATGACTCTGAAAATGAACTACTCTAGATAGTCTTTGGAGGTGACTCCGAGAACACAGTCCTCTGAGCTATAATAAACTGAGGTGTAATAAACATAAACCCGCTTATCAATTTTTTGGAGGGGGAGTATATTTTAAACAGTAAGTGCAAAATCTCAGGAACAGATAGTTTTATAGGTGCAAGGAATACATAAATAGTGATCTGTGACTAGTGTAGGGTGCAGGTTGCTAGGAAATGAGGAGTCAGTGGTAACACTGGGTATGTGAGTCTTCTCACCAACAGTAGTAAGTCTGTAAGTGTTATTCTAAATGCAAAATGCTATTCCTTCTTGAATACTCCAAAACTACTTCAAATGTAATATGTCTAACACCAAATTCACCGTCTTTTTTCCATGAACATGTTCATGTTTCCACGTTGCCCATCTCGGTTAATAAAATCATCTCCTCTGTTATAAAACATAAACCATCTCCTGCTCTGCTGTGTAATCGTGACTTTCAGTTCTAGTCAATTACCCAACGCCATTGATTGATTCTTCCTTCTAAGCACCTCTCATCACAAGCTCCTTTGTGGGTCTCCGCCAGTGCTTCAGCCTATACTTCCTTTCTTTGAATGCAATCTCGTCTTATTTTACTCTTGAAAGATCCACAGCCTGGATTTTTACCCCTTCGCATTCAACTTTGCACAGCAACTGTCACAATATTTCTAAAGAATTATCTGTTATGTACTTTTCCTGTTCAAGTTCTCTAATAGTTCACCACTGCATATAGAATAAAGTCTTCACCCTTGGGCATAGATAGATTTCAAAGTTCTTTAGGTCTGGCTCTTATCTACAGCTCCAATCTCTGACCTGTCACACAAATTAATTCTCCAACAAAACCCAAACTACTTCCAATTTCCTTTACCTCCCCACTGCTTCGAAACTCTATTCTTTGCACATGCTGTTTCTGACATTTGGAATGACTCACCTCATTACACCCCTTGCTGTGCCCCTGCAAAATCCATCCTTAAAAAACGAGTTTTAGTGTCACTTTTTAACAGTATTTCACCTGAACACTCACACTTTCTCCTGTTCTCTCTCTCACACACACACACAGCCCACCGACGCCAGTACCAGCACTTGACTTCTTATTGCCTCTGTGCTGTCTGCTGTATTTTGCACACAGTATAACCATAGAACCATGTTCTGTTCTCTGTTGTGATTCTGTGTCTGTGCCTCAATGCAGCCTGTGATGAAAGCCTACAGAATCAGTGATGGAACAATACACTTATCAATCATCTGAATAAAATAGGAGGGACACATGAGACTTAAGCGTCATTAAAGTAATCCCTTCAAATTACAAATGAAGAAACCAATAACCAGAAAGATTAAAGACAAAAGGACTCTGTAACTAGTTTTTCCAGAGCCCCAAAGACCCTCAATTCCTCTATCTCATGAGCTTTATCTTGGAACTTTGTACGTGATTGGCATTATTGCCTTTATCTCATATGTTGACTTTAATGATTGGTTTCTAACATGGATAGTTGATAGATAGGTATGGATTCATTTATTAAATATATGAATCACTATCAATATGTGTTGAATGAATGAAATAATAGTGCTGAGCTTGCAATAACCTAATTGACACTATCAACAACTATGTGTTTCTATGCATTTACTTGTTGCTTTATCTATTAATTCTCCTGCCATTTCACCACACATATGCTGCGCATCATATTCTGTGTTGAGAATGAAAATACATGATATTGTGTTAAGAATGAAAAAAACATGATCTTTCCATTCCAGAGAATCATAGAGAAATAGGCACATGTTCTGGATATTAGGGCAGGGTCAAGGGATTATATAATAGAAGTGAGAATAAACCAAATACGTAATTTTTCTAGAAAAGAGCAAGCAAATTTTTTAGAGAAACTAATATTTGTGCTTTATGTTCTTTCACTGCCAAGTGCTAAACTTGGTAGCAATAATTTTAAGAGGGAAATGCAAGGATAAATCACGAAATAATTGAACAGTGTTTTGTAGACTCTCAGCTTGAATTCATCTCAAGACCAATACTGTCAAAATAAAAGTCAAAGTTGATCAATGATATTCATATGCCATAAAATTTAGCATCTATTTCAAATTTATAACTTTGTACATTATTTATCAACTTTACCTTTGAAGTGCTTTATAACATTTCAGCTTTAAAGTTTAATTTTAATTTTTCCTTCTGAACCTTCTAAAATTAGCCTAGGTCCAAAACTCATTTATGAGCTCCCTTCAACTGGTATGAACAACATACTGACTTTATGTGTAACAAAATGCAAATATGAGGAAGTTCTACGAAAATATATTTTGGCAAATGGAATTGTCCTTCTGCTGTCAAAATAAGACTGCATCATATTTCACAGATCAGGATTTCACAAATCCTGACAAACTTTTTTTCATTTGGTTTATCCTATTTCTTTGCTTAACCTGTGTCCAAAGACAATTTTGTATATGAACAAATCTACTCTCAGCCATAGATTTCTGGAAGTCTAAAAAAGAATTATTGGAACTCACCATCTTGATCTCCAAATATAGAACTTTACCCTGCTTATATAAACATTCCAAAACTCTAGTCATGTATTTTAATTTATTTTATTCACTGTGAAGATTCTCTCATTATTTTTCAACATTTTCAATAATAGTCTTTGAAAACACTGAATCAAATTTCTCATTTATTCTCACTACTGGAAAGATGCTGTAACACTTTTTCCTTCAACTTGAGAACTTAAAAACCATAAAATACCAATTTCAATAATTGAGTTTTTATTACAAGATATATAAATATATTTAATATGGAAATAAGAATGTATAATATGAGATGAACCCATACCTGTACACATATCTATGATACTTATGATGTAAACATTTTTAATGATGTTTAATAAATCATAGATTCAATTTACTTTTTTCACAATACTTTGAGTATATGACTCACTATACCCTACCTTCAAAACTAACTCATTTATAGAACAGCATTGAAACTAAGAGATGTACTCACATTCACACAGCTAGGCTATTTACTAAACTGGATTGTATTAAATCAAGTCAGTCCATGTTATAGATTGTTTTTATATATGCAAATTTACTCCTTGGGCATGATCTTTTATATTGTGATTAAATTTCCAAAGGGCATTTTGACATTTACATTAGCTTAGTTCAAATTGAAATTAATTTCCTCTTGACAAGAGTTATGAGTTTCAAAAATATCCCCTGTGCACATGTTTGTGGTAAAGGTTATTTGTATTACAAGTGTTTGTGGTGGAGATCTCTTAGCTCTTCTTACACATACATATTTTTATATATCTAGCACCATTTTTAAGTTAATGAGATCAGTATTATAGACTGATTTTTGGAAAGTAGCTCTATAACTTCATGGTCAGGCAATATTTCACACCTTATTTAAATAACGTTTTGGCTTTTAACTTTTAATCTTATAACTGTGACATAATTTCACCTGAAAAGTCTTACCACAAAACTGCCTGGGCATTAAATTCATATGGCGAGAAATAGCGATTCTTCTTTAGTTATTGTGACTAGAATTTGAAAACTGAAGCTAAAGTGTTTGATGGGCAAACACCCTATGGACATGAGCTACACATAAGGCAGTGGCTGGGGGAACCAACAGTATGCAGCAGGCAGCTTTTCTGCAGAATGAATGTCCCCAGCCCAGACTTTGGAAAAGAGCAAAGGACCTAAGCATCTTGCAGTATGTGTGGCAACTGGACAAAATCCCCTTACCAAATATTTTACAGTGCTTAAGATTCTTGTGGCTTGGTGCATATATATCGTTATTCTACACTCAGTATAATAAAACACAAGCACATATGCTGAGTATTGTTTTTGTTTTGAATCAGGGTGATTTTTGTCATAATCTCCTCAAACAATATTCTAAACCTTACTCATGTGCTAAGCAGAAATCCAAAGAATAATTTCTTTCTGTTTGTTTGTTTGGTGAATATTTAAATGAACTAAAGCCCACCCACCCCCAAAAGAACAAAAACAAAAGGCTCCAAGAACAGATCTTTCCTCTCTTTTAACCTGAATTCTTCTTTCCTTAGAAATGATAATATCCAAGGAGTATTTCATCTTATTCATAAAAGGTAGACCTTATGTCTAGGGTAGATTTGGCATTAGGAGGGAAAAAAGATTTCAACTAAATAAATTAGATACGCTAGCACATCTATATATGCATGTGTGTATTGTGTACCTAAGCACGAATATACTCACCCTTTTAGTTTTTTACTAAAAAAATTTTAATTGTCCTGTAAGTTATGCTTTGCTACATTTTTTGGAGAAGGACAAAGAAATCGGCATGTGAATGAGTGAGTTTTAATCTTTCCAGTCAATTCACAGATGAAACAATCCAATTACTTGATTTCATTTAAGCAATTAAATCCACCCTTTGCACAATCAGATAGGAAAATTTGCATTTAGAAAGAAAACAGAGAGAAGAATCTCAGCTATTCCAGCATAATGCCTTGTTTTATACTCAGTGTTATACAAGTATGTACAAGTGTGTGCAGATGTTTTCCTTCAGGAAGTCGTGGTACTTATTAGGGGCCTCCTGCAATTTCATGGCTGCTGACTTGTGTTCCCATAAGCCATTCAGAGAGAAGGTGAGGATCCAGTGAACACTGCACACTAAAGATGCTATCAGAAAACTGAAGTGGTACAGACAGCTGAGGTGGCTCTAGAAATGAAACCAGTTGTGACGAATCTGACTCACATCTCCTTACTCAGCATGCTAATCGAAGTAGTACATTTTATTTTAAGCCACATGCCTTCATTATAACGAGACACTTGTTAAGCCTTGCTAATTCTTGTATTTCTTTATCCCAATTCCTTTTGTATGGACACATAACAGTTTTCACAATCAGTGCAGTATTTTCTTCATCTTTTCATTGAGACAAATTCTTAAAACTTTGGATGGTCTTGCAAAGTTCAAAGCAATTAATGTGTAGTATTAGAAAGTGAAGAGAAAATAGCTAATGATTATTAGATTGTGAATAGTCATACACACATATTTACATATGCGGTCAGCGCTTCATATCCACAGAGATTTGTCCCAGAATTCCTGCAAAGAGCACGATCTGTGAAAGCTCAAATCCACACATAAAGAAGTGTAGTACTTCCATAAAAGTTATGCCTATTTTCACATCTCCTCTAAATTATTCTAAATTAATTTTAATACATAATACAACACATAAACTATGTAAATAATGGTTATTCTGTATTATTTAGGAATGATGGCAAGCAAAAAATGTGTACATATTCAGTACACACACAATTTTATTTATTTACTTGTTTATTTCTGCAGTGCCAAAGACTGAATCCAGGGCCTTCACAATGAGCTACATTGCTTTTTAATTTTTTTTTTTTTTTTTTTTTTTT
>NW_022900930.1:18736303-18749994 GCF_012274545.1 Fukomys damarensis
TTTTTTTTTTTTTTTTTTTTTTTTTTTTTTTTTTTTTGAGACAGGACCTCTCTTAAGTCACTGAGTTGTCCTGGCTGAGAAATCCTGCCTCATCCTCCCAGGGTGGTGGCACTACCACACCTCGATGCAAAATTTTCAATTTTTAAAATCAATATTGGTGAAATCCACATATGTAGAAGCTAGGGATACAGAGGGATCCCCAAATAGCCACAATATTATGAAAACTCCACCTACTAGACTGGAATAGCTCCAAATAAAATAGAAACATGTAGGGTATTCTCTATAGCAAGAGTTAAATTAGTGGTTTTTGTTGTTGTTGTTGTTGTTTGTGTTTTTTTTGTACCAGGGATTGAACTTTGGACCTTGCGCTTGAGAGGCAGTTGGCAGGTGGCAGAGACACTGAGTTAAATCCCCAACCCTTAATTGGTGTCAAGGTATCTTTTTTTGTATGATAAAATAATCTTTATATGTCAATTGTCTGTGGGTTAATCTGTATTCTATATATGTAGTGAAACAGTACAGTAGATAACTCAGTCCTATTTTCTTTCACGTGAAGTTTTGGAAGAGTTATTTCTTTAGATAAAGTGAGTCTATTTGGTAATGTGAAAACTTATGTTTAGTTTTATTATTAAGGAATTGAAAGAACCCTTTGTCTTCTCTGTGTTTTGGTAATAAAATTAATCTTTTCAAAAATTGATTATTTCCCAAAGAGAGACATGTTTAGAGACTTATTCTGAAACACAGGGACCTATACTTTCATCTTTTGTAATTCCAAGATTGCCCAGTATGAATTCTTATGTACAAAGAGATTGCAATTCAAGCCTTTCCAAAGATATTACCCTAAGTGACCTTTTTGTGCTTATTCAGAACAATTTGTGTGCTGTAATTCTTCAGGAAGCTCTATAAGAAAAGTGTATTGCCATTTCAATATCAACTTCCCAAGACGAGACTAAGTTCCTCATTCACCTTGGAAAATAATCTCAACCACTTTTCTATTATTGGTGCTGACAATTCCATTTGTCTCTCCCTCTCTGCAGAACTATTTCATTCATTTTATTTATTGATCATCTAACATTTCAGCTCCAATTCTTAGCTCTGAACAATACAAAGATGAATGAGACACATCGCCTGAGTTGAAGGCATTTGTGGGCTATGGGAGAGTCTGAGCTAAACACATGACCGAAATCCAATATTGTAAATATGACGGTGAGAGTAAATCAGAGATACCATGTGAACTCAGACACAATACAAATCAAGATTTGAAGTCTCTGGGATTGCTTAGTGAGAGGATGGGTTCTGTGCTAAAAGATAAAGGGAAATTAAGTAAAGCGGGAAGAGGAGATAAGACATTCTAAAGAAGGAGAGAGTAATAAAACAAACAAAGCTCCATGAACATGAAGTGCAGAGATTGTGTCCAGTGCACAAAAGTACAAATGTAGATGATATACTGAGCCACCTCTACTTGGCATGAGAATACAATACAGTCCTTCTGTGCCTCTCATTCTTTATTTTTATTTGGAGAGTCATCATTTCCCTAGCCAGACCCTTTAGGTAATATCTATTCCCATAAAATAATCCAAATTCCCAACTTGATTTAAACTTAAAACTCCTTTCCTTTTCTATGTTTCTTCATCAGGAAGAAGGCATGCAAGCTTCTTCTCTCTCATACATAATATAAAAAAACATAGAAAAATTTTGAAGAAAATATAGTCATTGAGTTTATTTAGTCAAAAGAGCAGTATTGTTAGATTTGAGTTCATATAAATATGATTTGTTTAGAAAGTAAATTTGAAGAATAGGGAACCAGTGGCAGAAAAAGAACAGAGATTTTTCATGCTAAACTCCAGTCAGAGGATACATTAATATGTCAGTAGTATTGGTCTAGAAGAGTGAAATTAAGTAAGAAAAACTACTGTACGATCCTTGTGGACTGAGTGAATGTTTGGATGAGAATGGAGAAGAATATGAGATCAAAGGTAAATCTCAGTTTTCCAGTTTGGACAGGTGGAAATGTTGCCACTTATATAGAAGGACAGCAGAATTAAAGCAGATTATGAGCCAACTTTACGTGTGTTGAATGCAAGGTGCACATGGGAAAAAAACTAAGGCAGCCATTGCATACTTGTTTCTATTAGAATAAACCTGGGCTGAAAACTGTCTATGTATCTACTCTTCTATCTTTCTACTTATCTATTTATTCATAGGGCGAGTGGACTCTAATAATCTAAAAGAGATAAAAATTAGAATAAAGGTGGTGCTATCACAGAAACAATACTAGAATTTTTAATTTAGAAAATTTCTTCAATTATTAAAAAATGCTTAACTCTCAATTCTACCAACCAGATTATTCCTACTTCAATGTAAATATATGTGCAATAAAACTTATCTATTATTCCAGAAATTTAGGAAAATATATGCTATGGTATAAATGAAGAAAAAAAATAGCCTAATGCTTAAAAGTTTTCCATGAATGGCTAATAAATACGTATTACTACGTATTTTGAGGGACTGACCACTGGTGCAGTGGTACTGTTTTGTGATTCATGCCTCTTCATAGTCTGATCTTAACTACATGAGAATTCAACCATTTAAGAAACTGTTTCTGTTTTCCTAAACTGAGATTACAGATGTTCATTAATACATTATCATTCTATGATTACATACAAAGATCTTGGATTTATTGCCTTCTCTAGAACTCTGTATCATTAAGAACATAAGCTTATCATCTTGGTCTTTATCTATGATACAGTTTTGTTAAAATTGCCTTGAAGCCCTCACCATAAAATATTATAGTAGTGTGACTTGTTTGTTTTAAATAGTCTTCAGAGCTATATCTTATAAAAGGAAATTGGAAACTTCTTTATCTGAGTAATTAAGTGAAGTACAAGTTCTTGGATATGAAAAGAGACATTTAAATCCTACAAAGAAAAGCCTTTCTTGGCTAAGTCAATTACTTTTTAGGTTGAATAAGTGCTGCAGGCTTTATCGCTATTAATGAGGATTTTATCAGCTTAGAGCTTGCATTTTGATTTTGGCTGTGCTTTTAGAAGACATTTATATCTTTTTTATAATTTATTTCACTGAATTAATCATTCTGAATAGAAACCAGTGGTTAGTTAATGAACTACCATAATGAACCTGTACTATTTACTTAGTATCGACCATTGCTTTGTTCATAGTATTTCAAGAATAAAATATAAAATATACCACTGAATGGAGTAATGTTGAAGTTTACTTCTGTCTGTACCATGGGATTGGGACAGGAAGGATAGATGGAAAGAGCACACATTTGGATAAGAGGGTGTGTCGCCTTCTTAAGCTAATGAGTAACCTGCCCAGGACTTCACACTGCCGTAAATAGCCAAATACTGGATCACAGAAAAGACTGAAATTTTACCAGTGTCACCAAGGACATTTTATGTCAATAGAAAGACAAAACTAACACGATCACTGAGAAGGGGGACACTTCTCTATCCCAGCTGTATGATCACCTCAGTTTGATTATAGACAAGCAGGTTAGAGAGCTACCTAGCTTCATCTACTGGACATCTTCAGAAAACTGGGTCAAGATTCAGATCCCAATTATGTAATTCCTTTATAAATTTTCAGGCTCAAACTTTTAACCAAGAATATTATGCCAATAGAATAAAAGATTGGGTATATGCTTAATGTATCTGGAGGTGAGAGTGAAAATACTGTCTTTCCAAATAGTTCCACTAAATAAATTATCTGACACTGAATCAGGCAGGAATTGCAGACAAAAATGAAACGCTGTTTGTGAGAAATATAGGCCTTTCTCATATATTTAAACTTGGCATAATCTTTTTCTCTCAAGTGTATGCATTATTTTCTATATTTTTCTTCTCAAACTTTTGTCATCTTCAGAAATATAGTAAAAATATACAGATTCTAGTATCCTAGCTATAAGTGCCACAGATGATGAAAAGTTAGTTATACCCCTGCAGCTCTTTGGTGCCACATGGAAGGACGTAAGTCTGTAGATGTCTCAGATAAATATATCACTGTCATTATCTCCCCAAAATAGTGACAGTGCCGGTCTCAGCGGACTTCAGTATTTACCTTATTGTGTGGTACTGGAAATTAAACCTGGGACCCTCTATGACTAAGCTATATTCCCATTCCTTTTTATTTTTATTTTTTTGTTTTGAGACAGAGATTCAATGTGCTGTCCAAGCTAGACTAAAGTTTGCTGTTCTCCTGCTTCAGCCACCTGAGAAGCTGAGATTACAGATGTGAGCCACTAAGACCAGTTACCTCATTTCTACCGCAGGCCAAAATCAATGGGACTGATTGATCATGGGCTGAAACCTCCAAAATTGTGAACCAAGATAAACTTCTTCTGTTTAAAATTTGATTATTTCGTGCTTTTGTTATAGTTGTATTATGCTAGCAAAGGCGTTAATTATGATATTAAACCAGATGTATTGCACAAAGAATAACACAGAACAACTCAACACTCCCGTAGGACTTGAGGTTTGGTGTGACATCCATGTGCATGCCATTCCTTGTTTGTCAAATTAATTCCTTACATTTAGAGAATTAATCATGCCATTGAACGTGAATTAATTAGATTCCACCTATAGAGTAAATGAGACTTTCTTGAACTAAACAGTACAGAAATCAGAAAAAACATAAATATAAGATTTTCATGTTTTATAGTTTAAAGCATGTTCCAAGCAATATCTGGACTCAGTTTCTAAGAAATAGTTTACATAGTGAAAAGAGTGTCCAGTCCCAGATATTACTGCATTTGTTTATTCTTGACCCTTTAGAAAATCCATGCATTTATAATTCCCAACCTTTTTTCTCCCCTCTCCATAATCTCTTCTTTTCTAGTTTGAACATTACTTTTAAAATTTTGTATATCTCTGGCTTAATACCTGGTTGAGTCATTAGTTCATTATTCTATCACCATCAATTTGGTGAAGATCAGCTATTACCAAGTGTGCAACTATACTTTAAATTTACAGGTGATGTTACCTTGATTGTAGTGTCCTAGCATTTAGTGCAATGTCAGGCCAGAGTTACAGTTTTTAAATCTCGAGTGAGTTGGAAACAAGCAGATGTTTTCTAGCTTTCATCTGGGGCAAAGTCCTGTGGAAAGCCAGGTGGCCCAATCACTGAAGAAGCCTGTGTTGTGAGTCACTGGGGCTGGAGTTCAGAACTAATATTTAGATACATTTTCAAGACAGAGCTGTGCCCTCGTACTACTTTTACTGGACAAAAAATCTCATGAGTGTTACACGGGAAAATAAATTTCATCCTTATCCATCTTGAGAGACTAACTTTTTTTTTTGGTTGTTTGTTTTGTTTTGAGACAGGGTCTCACTATGTATGTAGTTGAGACTGACCTGGAACTCACTATGTAGCCCAGGCTGGTCTTGAACTCACAGCAATCATCCTGCCTCAGCCTCCTGAGTGCTGGGATTACAGGCATGCTCCACCACGCCCAGTCGTGACACTAATTTTCGATTTATCCATCTTGCTTCTGTTCTCAGTTTTCCTAAACTTCAACGATCATGAAACTCAATTTGTTCTACTACTTATTCATTACAAATGGAGAACTATCCTTTGGGGCTTTTTAAAGATTACATTAAATGTAATTATCTGGTCTTGAATAAGCAAGACCCTAATTACTTTTGAAAGAAGGTACCTGAATGGTATACATTGAGCCTATATTCAATTTATTTTACTCACACAGCAACCAAGGAAAACATTCAGTGACAGAAATACAATGTATGGTCTAATTTAGTATGCAGTGGACACTTTCAGCAAGGCTAATCCTGACCTCCCAGAGAAAAGTTTAATCTGCTTTTGTCACTAACACAGTAGGTCAATAACTATATTTACATTCCTCATATGACCACCGCTATATACTCCAAGAGTAAAACTCACCAGAAAAACATCTAAAATGGGTAATGTGGATTTAAAAAGCAATTTTGGGTTGGGGGTTTGACTCAGTTCTGCCACCTGCCTCACAAGTGCAAGAGCCCAAGTTTAATCCCTGGTACAAAAAAAAAAAAGCAATATTAACTTATTTGTTTCTCAATGCAAACATGTAAGCTTAACTGTTTTTGTTATTTACATTAATTAATTAAAATATTGCCCACAGAAAGCTCAGAAAATCACCTAAACAGAACATAAATTACAACCAGTACTGAGACTGAATTGTGGCAAATACTTACATGAAATCTGTAGTTTAATGTGAAAATGTATTTAACACTCAAGTTTTCTATATGACAGATATCAAAATTTTGTCTTTTTTAAACATGTCTTCTTTACAAAATATCTATTCCCTGACTGATAAAAATTTAAAAATTGAAAGGCTAAATGTTATACATCTCTGTTCTGTTGTTATTTATCTCTTCTCATTTACTTTTTCTGATTGATGGGTTTGGTCTTAAGAGTTGGTTATCAGGTTTGTATGTCTGTGTCTGATAGCAAATGGTGACATTTCCATCTTGCAAGCATTTATCTTAGTGTGTGTGTGTTTTTAATTTTTTAGTGTTTTTCTCACTTGGAAAGGTTTTGAGTGTGTGCTTTGACTCAGAAGTCTACAAATTCTCTCACAGAACTACATGCAGATTCTTTCCATTTGAATCTTCTCTTCCTCAGGCTCCTGAAGATAATAACTTCAAAAGTTCAATCAGAAGTCATACACTGGCGGCCCTGAGCAAACTCATTCAGCAGATGTTTCTCCATTGCAATGCCTGCTGTGCTTTGTGTTGGTTTGTTTTTGCTTCTACCATATTTTTAATTCAATAACTTCACATTTAAAAAATTTTATACAGTAACCTGGCTTATTGTGAAAATTCGTCAGGTTTGGCAACAAAGAATCTACTTTCTACAGGCAGAAATTTTCTGGAAGTGAAAAATGATGGCCCCCAGCAAGTAACGCATCAGTTTAACATCAATGTCATCACTATTTCTCTTACCTGAACCACTTCATGTATGTGTATGTATTTTGCTTGCCTCGTCAAGATTGAAAGCACAATATATGATTCATATACATCTAGAGAGTGTGATAAATTCTGAAAGTCAGGACTTTCACATTAATGAACCCCATTTCCTAGTAAATGTGCATTTACTCTCTCCTCTTGCACCAAGATTACTTGGGAGAGAGTTCAGAACACTTATTCTTATAAAATAATGTGATCAAGAGGCAGGTAAAATCATTTCTTTATAATTGCCTGAGAAAATGATACATAGCAAGATTCTTCGCTATAGTTGTTAAGCATCTTGAGATAGATCTGCAATAGACATTCTATAATGTTAAAGTGATACCTCATTGCTTTTAAAACACTTAATCCCACAATGAGGTATGATTTGGTATTGTAGATGTCAAGCCTCCTTTCCACCTTTTACCTCCTGTTTACCTTCTTTTCCTACCCCTGATGAAAAGTCCTACAGAATAATTTTATTGCTAAGCATTGTCATTTGCAATGACTTCTCAGGAGTCTACATTTTTAAAGGTTTTATTTTATTCTATTTGCTGTTTGAAGTCTTCTCTAAAAATAGAAACAAAAATAAATGATTCACTATATCTTTATTTATATGTCTCTAAAATTTTGAATTTATTTCACATAAAACCATTAATTATATAAAGGCATTTAAAATCTTCATCTTAGTTTTTCTTGTACTGCTTCATATGGACTAACAGTACTAATTTTCTTTTATCTTCCACATTACTTCAACTGAGTAAATTTGAAATCTTGATTAAAAGTACATCACTTAAGAAATTATGGGACTAATTATCTTTGGGATGGAGCTACACATTTTGAGTAGCTGAATGAATCGATATGGGCAGACTGTTTAGATGATTAAATTGGAATTTTTAAAAAATCTAATAATTTTATTCATATAAAAATCACACTCTTTTACTACATGTCAAGAATTTTTTGTATACCTCAACTGGCTTAAAAAATGCACAATAATTCCTTGGATGTTAACCAATTCTTTAATTCTTACCAACATCCCTCAAGAGGTCAGCATTGTAAGAATATTTAGGAGTCTATCCTAAAAGAGCCCTCAGAAATCTGCCAGATGTTCCTTCTGTGATTTAACTGCACAGATGATGCTCTTTTGAAAGAGAATTTAAGTATAGTTTACTTTTAAAAGTGGAAAATCTATTCTCATAAAATAACAAAGCCATGAGTCTGTAGAATATCTCTTCAAAGTATCACTGTTGTATATGTCACATAATAATCTTAGATTAAAATCTGTATATCATTCATGTCTTATAAAAATATGTTCATTAAAATAACAAAGCCATGAGTCTGTAGAATATCTCTTCAAAGTATCACTGTTGTATATGTCACATGATAATCTTAGATTAAAATCTGTATATCATTCATGTCTTATAAAATATGTTCACTTCTATGAAAACCTTCTCCTATAAATTATTCACCTATAAGGCTTAATATGACCAAGAAAATATAAAAGTCTATTTTTAATATGTAATTTAATTATGATCCTTTCAGTCCACAGAAAGTGTCCACCAGAAATCTGTAATTTTTCAGCAAAGATACAAGGCAACCTATGCTTTTCCATAGTCTGGTTTATAATATGCCAACCAGAATAAGCCTAAAAAGTATTTTAACCCAAAGTCTCATGTGTTCAGAGGTAGAACTTTTGGGAAAACATTGGATCATGGGTTATTATACTCAGCAGTAAGCTTGTAGCTAAATGTGTTATTAGGAGGAGAGACTGTTGGAAGTGGTCACTGGATGAATGACATGGAGGGGCGTGTTCTTGTCCCTCAGCACCTCCTTTCTCTCTTTACTTCCTGGCCACTTTGGGTTAAGCACCTTTTCATCTGACATATCCCTGTGCTATCCTGTTTCTGCTGTGTAGCCAGCCAACCACAGACTGAGATCATGAGCCAAAATAAGCTTCTGCTTCTTTAAATTGTGTTTGTCAGGTATTGTCTTAATAACGGGAAGTGACTAAGACATTAACAAAGTTCTAATTCTAAATGATGGTCAAAAGGAGATAACCTGTGTCTCCTGTATTTAATGTTAGTTCAGTCTTCTGGAAATGGGAACAAACTTTAATGAATGGTGTGTTTAAGAGTAGTTACCATCAAGAAAAATATGGAGTATTACTGGTGTATTACTCAGTTATAAAGAACAAAATCATGTGATTTGCAAGAAAATGAATGGTACTAGAGGTCACCATGTTACAGAAAAGAAGCCACACACAGAAAGACAAGTTTTAGATGTTTTGCTTCATATGGAATTATATTTAAAAAAGAAAAGAAGACCTGAAAGTAACAAACTATTAAGGCAAAAGGAGAAGATCAGGGGAGGAGGGAAAAAAAGAGGAAGGGTAGTAGGGTGGGTGCATGCAATCAATGCATGGTGTATAGCTTGTGGAAACATCACAGAAAACCCGTTCATTGGTAGGAGTAACCTATATCACACCCTTTACGACCCATGGTAGGCCTGATCAGTACCCTATGTATGGATACAGACAGAGCCTTGCTTTCACAAGTCTGGAACACTCCATTACTTGCTCTACACAGAGTATGGTGGGATTCACTCTGGACAGCAATGAAAAATTTGGAAGGAGCAATGACTACCATTACTTGCTTCAGTTTCTTAGTCATACTGCACCTTACAGCCTATGTGAATTGACTTAGGTGAATCCTCAGGCAGCGTGACAGGGCACAGCTTCAGCCAGTGTGGAGAGACATTTGGCAGACTCTGAAAGCCTCCCCGAACTTTCAGTTGATCCAAACTGATATTTCTGGCCCTGCTAACTCCCTACTTCTGTTAGTGTTTGATCCCATAGAGAAGGAAAAACATTCTTGATATAATATGTCATAGCTAACCCAACTGATATGTCTTCAAGGACAAATTTTCCAATTTCCGAAGTATGCTTGTATTTTACTAACCACTAGTGCTCCCTCAGTTTTTATAATTTGGCTTTCAATTAGCATTTTGACAAGAAATAAAGCACAGTACTATAAGCACTTCTTTTAACGGCTCAAGGAAACATTTGATAGAAGGGCAGTAAGTCAGAAAATACAATTTTTTGATTATTTGCATATTTGAACTATTCAAGTTCTCCATTTAGATAAATAGTTTAAAATTATTCAGAATTACCGAATAATTTCTCTGGTGTAAAAAACTAAAATGGTGCATAAGATCCTAACGGTATAATTGACAGTGTGAAATAGGAAGAAAAGGGCTAAAGGTGTAGGGGAAGTGGGAAGGGTAGGGAAAGGGAATAAGGGAAAAGAAAAAAATGAGAAAATGAAAAAAAATGGAAATAAAGTATTTGTAAATAGGGAAGGGAGGAGGAGGTGAAGGGAGGGCAGGGATAAGGGGAAAAAATGAGAACCAAGACCTGTCATGTAAAAGTACAAGATTCCAGTGATCAATGTAACTGTACTGTCTACCTAAAATGTACTGATAAACTCAATGAGAAAAAAATATTCAGATTTAAATTCTTCGAATGTAATCTTTTGTGGCCTAAATGACCTCAAGATTGTGTATGAGGTGCTATGGCAATGCTTTATCTGTACATTTAGATGACTTGTATACTCAAAATGCTAGAATTACTAGGTGCAAATTACAAAATAATTGCAAGAATGTATTATCAATGTGTGAGGCCACATTTTATGGAGAGACCTAGAAAACAGTCACAATAACAATATAAATGTATTTAATAAAAACATTGACCTTCTCTCTAAAACAGAACATGTGTGAAACATATGTGTATGGAAAATGCATAAGAAATATTAAGGAACTTGTATTGACTAAAACTCTTTAGAATGTTTAACTTTATGAATTCTTGTTTTCTGGTGAAATTTCATAGGTTAACATATAATATTCACATGAGACTATTCTTTTTGCAGTTTTAAAAAGCAACCATTCCAGTGCAATATTTTTTCACTTAGTCTGAAAGAGTTTTGTTCCCTTGCCTTTCTTTGACTGCTAAAGAAAAAAAGGCTTTTTATGCGATGAATCATTATAAAAACCCTTGCACATACACATTTTTTAAAAACACTTGCAAAACTATTATCTCACTTTAGACATTTACACAAGATACATGGTAGGGTGTGTTTTGTCATTTTATAGATAGGGAAATTGATGCCCAAAGAGGGCATGTGTCTTGCCTCAAGCACTAATATCAGTATTAGAACCTCATTTTCTCTTTTTCAACTGAATAAATTTTCCACTGGTTATATTACTTTCTAGCATAACATTTCATCACTTTGCATTATACACACACACGATTTTAACTGTTGACAGTTTATACCAATACTGTGCTGCTACAGTTAGGTGATAGCAAAAGTGGTTAATTTTTATTTTTACTTTTTATTTAATCATCTCTCTTGCTCTTTTCTTATCTTCATTGTAGCTTCTCTTTATTACCCTTGAACAATCCATTTCTCGGGTAACACCTCAGTTCTTACTGTACAAACTACCCAAGTTTCTTGGGCTCTGTTTCTCTCTCCTTTTTCTGGGTAATTTGAACATCTATCATCTTAGCTTTGTCCTTACTTATCTTTATACAAAAAAGTAAAATTTTGTTTAAGTATTGAACATGTGAGTTAATTAGGGATAATATTTAGCTACATTTTGGAAGACAATAACAAATGTATCAGATCATCCCTAGAAACTTGAGATGATACACAGAGATTACGTGTTTAAGAGTTGAATATGTCACTATTATAAACAATACATGTAATTCTATAAGCAAATAGTTATAATTGTCATTGGCACAAACCATACACATAAGACCAAAAGCAAAGGGTTCCCCAGAATTACAAAATATTTTTAAAACAACACACATAATCTCTATTGGAAAAATTATTCTTAGTAAAATAAGGTGAACTATAACTATATCTTATCTGGTTTCTTCTTTAACCATCAGCATGTTCTAGACAGTAGCATTTCTTAACTAATCAATCTCCCTAATTCCACTGTTAGTACTCTCTGAAACTTTTTCTATACTTTGACCTGAATGATCTTCTTATGCTAAAATGTTCTCCACTCACTCTCCTTAAGTGATGCAGGGGGACAAGGGGAAAAAATGAGAATCAAGACTTGTCATGTAGAGGTACAAGATCCCAACAATGAATGTAACTGTACTGTATCCCTAAAATGTACCAATAAACTCAATTAAACCTGAAAAAAATACATTAAATATGTGTTGCAGCTATCTTGAAACAATGGGTCTCTGATTGACCACAATCCATATTCCAGGACCTTATGCTTATTCCGCTCCAATTTAGACATCACTCAACCTTCAACACCTTTCCTGAAAAGTAGGAACTGGATGTAGTGTGCCATTAATATTCTGAATAAATTCGCAGTATGATTTATTTCACTAATTGGAAATTTTTATCTGTATTCACATTTGCCTCTAAATGCCTCATGCGTACACAATGACTTACTTCATCAGTATATTTTAGGATTTAGCAAACGTGTGTTCATTAGCAGTGCATACATATGTGTAGTTAGATTTTAGCTCACCAGTTTGTGAACTATGAGTACCTTGGCAAATATGGCTGCAGTCAGCATTGTGGATATTGCACTTAGTGCAGGACCTTCTGCCCAGGAAAATCTGTGCACATTCTACAAATAAGCTTTTTGGGTTATTCTGATTATGAACTGTTGATATATACTATATATTTTACCGCAGTTATTTAAATTTTAACTATGACAGGCAAGATATCAAAACCAAAGGAAATTTCCATGAATCGATTGCACCATGCAGTATAATAATATTACATAGCAAATTTTACAATAGGCATGAATGACTTAATAACAATTAATTCCTAATAAGCTTTCTGACAAAGCTAATGTGGAACTAGTCTCATAATATGCCTATTTTAGAAAAGCAGTGATAAAAATGTTCAGACTGGTGATAAATTTGAGCTGGCTTCTTATAAAACAATTTATTCACCTATACAGTGACTTTCACAAAAAACACATTTGCATGCTCTTCAAGTTCACTGCTGAGTGGTCTCTAAATAATAATCAGGTCATAAAACCAGTGAAAGGCATTTTAGACTGCCATATAATTTGTACTGAGAACTTTGAGAATTCCAAGTGAGGCTGAGCTTTAGTAATCCTTGGATAATAATGAAAATAATTAAAAAGCCTTCAGTCTGTCTCTGTAAAAGTTTGGTGTCCTATCTGTGAGAGTGCAAGAACATTGAAAGTTGTTTAATGGCTTTGTTGAACAGATCTAATCAGACAAGTTTTACTCTTTGACACAAATTGAGTCTTTGCTGATGAAAATTGAAGCTGCTGTTGCAATGAATGCTCAGATTCTTGAGTATATTCACCTACTTGAATAATCTGAATCAGAAAATAAGAATATATCTGCTATGACTCACTTCATGTGTTTTATCCATTTAGAAAAAAGCTGGAAAATTTTCAAAATGAGCAAAACAATTCAAGTGTTTGAATTCAGTGTGGAAATATTTCATGAGTCATCTATTATAATTGACAGAATCTTAAATGATACTCAAAAAATTAAGTTAATCAAGTAGTGAGGGAAACCTTGAACCTGTAATACAGAGATCTGTATATATTCGATTGAATCTTTAGGATGTTTTCAACTGAACATGCTCACACAATTTCCATTTCGTCATCTATTCCAAAGTTATACTTACCAGCATTAGGAAGAACAAAATCAATTTGAGTTAATGT
>NW_022900930.1:18750494-18815413 GCF_012274545.1 Fukomys damarensis
AAATTAAGTTAATCAAGTAGTGAGGGAAACCTTGAACCTGTAATACAGAGATCTGTATATATTTGATTGAATCTTTAGGATGTTTCCAACTGAACATGCTCACACAATTTCCATTTTGTCATCTATTCCAAAGTTATACTTACCAGCATTAGGAAGAACAAAATCAATTTGAGTTAATGTAAAGAAACCACCCATTTTAAAGTGTGGTTATTTGTTTTGTTCCACTATTGGAAGTGTGTGCTTGGTTTGTGAACAAGACAGCAATAAAATCAATACCAACTAGTGCTTGACATAATTCAAGACCCAACTCAGAAATCTCACAGAGGGCAAAAAGCAACCTGGAATCGAGCTAGCTGCTAAGGGACCATTTCTGAGCACTGCTGCTGTTCTGGAATGTCCTGCAATAGTATTTTTTAAAGTGTTTGTTAACATTTATGCTTCATCCAGCACATTAAGGAGTTTAAATCCATGAAAACAATTTTTTAAAAGTTAAAAAACTATTCATTCAAACTAACTTATGCTAGATATTGGATGACTGTGCTTTAAGCTCACCAATACATTTGGAATATAGGCAGTATGTTAAGATTTATGATAAATGTAAAAAAATGGCAGAGAAGGGTTTGCATCTTCAAAAATAGGACCAGGCAATTTTTTTGGAACTACTTCAATAATTTTCAGCAAGGCACTCGTTAAAAGTATTCTGGTCGAGAATTGTCTGTATGCTATTTTGAAAAAGAAGAGTTTTCAGTCCACTAATGCACCTTTCTTCCCTTCTATCTTCTGAAAAGTGTAAGTAGGGAGATAATTCATTTATCCATAACAAATTCTATTATGCAAGTTTGTATGGGTGGATTTAAATTGTAGTAATTTCTACTACATTTGTTTTAGTTTTTCTAAAGCTGGTAAGATCAATACATGATACAATGGTGTCATTGTCTGATGTGAGAGGCCAAGAGAAAGCTTACTGAATTAAGTAACTAGTCATGGAAACATAAAAACATGTGTTAACATACTGGGGGAAATAAGGGTGAAAATAGAAGTAGTTTTCTGTCATAATCTCCACATAAATTAATCAGTTTTCACTTTATACCTGTAAATTGCCAGTGGTTCTTATGAAAGTAGGTCTCTTATGTGAAGCTGTTGTTTCACTTTGACATTTGTTATTATTTTGACAAATTTACTAAGATTTTTCACCAATGCTTTATTTTGCTACTTTTTCAATGTGACTTCTATATGGTCTTTCTATAAATTTTCAAACATCTAGATTATTGGTTAGTTATCCACTGGTATCAGATCAAAATCTCTGTTCTTGGACTATCTGTAGGAATAAAAAATGGCATTTACTTTATATGAGTGATTTTCGAGACTATGTGACCCTGGAAATCCTTGTCACTATATTGCTCCCCACATCAAGAGCAGAATAGTTTGAAATTTCCTTAGCCCAATTTTTTTAGGGGCCCAATATTTGATAAGCTAATCACTGCCTAGCCACTGCTGTTAAACATCTTCTCAACACATCTGAGAACATTATCCTTCTTTTTCTTCTGGATTAGATTCACCTGATCAGAAAGCTACATCACACAGAGAAATTTCAGGGACAGAAGGAAGCTCCTTGAGGCCAAAAATATTCCCCTCCTGCTAGGTTATGCAGTTATTTCATAGATCTCAAATTTCATTACTTGTATGTTTTTTGAGAAAACAGAAGGTATTGTTTCTATAGTGTTGTTATTGAGCTGTGATAGATAATAGATATATAGGAATATCTGTATAAACTCTCAAATAATACAGCTCATCGTAAATGTAGGAAAATATAAGAATTATAAAGTTTTTTTATTTGGAGGCATAATGTTATAATTTTGATTTTGTCCAGCTTTTACTTCTACCTCTGCATTTCTTCTTTGCTTTTATCTTCTTAGATGTTCAGTTCTTTAGGTGCCATCTCATTCTTTTATGCCCCTATCACTCTATCGGAACATTTTTGGTCATGGACTGGCATCATTTTTTTAATCATCCATCTTCTTGTTTCTTAAATTTGGTCATTTTCCACACCAGTCTGCAAACATGATCATGTGTCACTTAATAAGGGGGGCACTTCCTGAGAAATGTGTCATTAGGAAACTTCATTGAATTAGTGTCACAGAGTACACTTACTCAAACCTGAGCGATATAGTCTTCTACACATATATAGAGAATAAACTGTTTCTCCAAAAGCAAAACAAATAAAACACATAAAATTAAATCAGGTAAATTAAAAATGATGTAATCAGGATACATGGTGAACAACATCTATGAGCCTAGTGGTACAACAGACCATATTGTCTTATAGTATACTTTTTAAAAAATAAGAAGTAGAACAAACATGTTCTAAAATAAGAATAAAAAGTATAGTACAGAATGTATAACAGACACATAGTCACTTATATCATTATGAAGCACTGTACTTTACATAATTGTACGTGGTATTCTTTCTTATGACTGGCAGAGCAATAAGTTTATTTTCAACAGCATTACCACAAATCATGACAAATGCATCATGCAATGGCATTATGATGGCTATGGCATCACGTGCCACAGGAGTTTTTAGCTTGACTCTAATCTTAGAAGAAGCTGTCATATATGTGATTCATTGCTGACCTAAATTTTCACTGGGTGTAACATGACTCTACTATTTTATAGTATCAGACAATGTCTTCTGAATCAAAACTTTTCCTCTCCTGACTTTCTCCAGGTCTCTTTCCACTAACTAGCCTCTCTTTTTAAACAGGACTCCCTTCTAGAGTGGGACTTTGCACTTTGTCCCCTGACTGACATCTGTGACCTCCCTGGTTCACATCTGCCCTATAGTTTTTTACTATAAGAATCTCAGCCACACTCTGTTTTCTCTATGAATTAGACTTTTAAAATTTAAATTCTTATTCTATGAAAATAATGTTGTGTCCCACACTTTCATCTGGGACTATTCATATTGGACATTACAAACTTAGTAATCACAAACTGAATTCAGTTTTCCATCATATTTCTAATCTTTCAAAATTTTCTAGGTCTTTTTTTGTATTTAAGTGTGAAATTTATTTCCTTAATTTTGGAGGATATAAAGATCTAAAACGGGCAGTGCATAGTTGGAAATTATATTGGCAAACATTGTATAATAAAATAGTATTCTATGTTTTGTAAGTATTCAACATAAAAATGCAATAAATGTGATGAAAATGTTATATATGAGGAAAAACGTATTGATAACATAGTCATTGCTGTCTGTAATGTATATTAAAAGATATAAAATGCAGTAAGTTGATTGGTCTCAGTAAAACCTGTCCCAGTGTGCACCTTGTTCCTCTCCACTTCTTCTATAATTCTGTTATGCTCTTCCTGCCTTCTAATCTTAGATTCATTTTATAATGTGTGTGTCTTCCTTCATTGCTTTTATTCCACTTGTTACTGGGCCTTATTGTTTCTTTCTTGGCTTGGGCTCTTTAATTTCTATTGCTTCTACCCAGGCTTCCTATACCGGTTCTGTTTGTTTGGACCCTGTTTGTCCTACACAAAAGCCCTCTTTATTCATACTGCTTTGTATATGTCCCTCACATTCAGACACTTTTCTTAGTTACTAAGACATCATCCCTAGCTGGCACAATTTTGAATATATATATCCTTACTGCTAAAAAATGTATATTTGCTTTCTTTATTACTATTTTTAACATGCATTATTCACATTGCTATATCAAGTTTTGTTTATGCATTAATTGGTAAAGTAAAGAATTAAAATTTATCATAGGTTGAGGAATAAAAAATATAGTCCTTTGATATATTGTTTCCTTCCTTTTCTTAGAGGAAAACATTTTTTTTCTTCTGCTTCAATTCTTTGTGGAAAACACTGCTTTCTGAACATTCATAATCATGAGTGGTAAGAGATAGGAGTCAGTAATTCAGTTTGCAACACTTTTTAATTCAGACTTTAAGTTATTTAAGAAATAATGAATGTTTAGAGTATCAAAAGGTCTGCAGAAACTTAAAACAGAATTAACTAAAAATAAGGTCAGATATTAATGTTTCAACATAAAGTTGTATCCAAATTTAGAAAAGAACACAACAAAAAGGTTTTGTGATTATAACTTAGTCAAGTTATGTGAAAGCCTCTCCCCCCCAAAGAAAATATTTAATAGTTATAATGAAAAAGGAAAAATTAAATATTTATCTTCCGGTGTCTGTCTGAAATGCACATGATATAGTAGAAAGACAACAGGACGATAAAGGACTTAGGGCAAGTCATTTAATCTTAGCTTGTAGCTCAGAAGGTTGATTATAACTCTTTTAAGTTCCTCTCCAGTCACAAAATTCTGATTTTTTTTTCAATTAAGTCCCATTAATCACATTCACGTTTTAGCTATCTGTTGCTTGGATTATCAGAAAGACTAAAAAATAATAATAATAATAAATCAACTGTGACATGTAAGATGGTAGAGATAGAAGTGCCAATGCATGGATCGGACTAAATGTATGGGATTCTTGCTGCAGAAGGCCAGAGCAGCCACTCTGTCTTGGCTCTTCCTGTGAACGCAGCCGTAACTCCAGGAGGAAAGCTAAGAGCGCACATCGGAGGACTCCAAGTGGCAGCTGACATAGTTTGGAGGACAATAACACGAAGCACTACTAAAGTGGAAACGTACTTTGCAATTCTCTTTAGGCTTCCCTGGCTTGGATTTAATTTTTTATTTTTTTTTAGTTTATTTATTAATTTATTTTTAATTTTTTGGTACCAGGGATCGATCAGGATCTTGCGCTTGAGAGGCAGGTGGCAGAACCACTGAGCTAAATTCCCGGACCCCTTTAAGGCAGTTCAGAAACAGGCAGTGATCTGCAGGTGTCTCTGCAACAGAAAGAGCTGGGAGCAGACCTTCTAGTTTTGCCTTGGGAAATGGGAAAGTGAACCCCTAGAGCTCAGGGAAAATCTCCCATTTTCCAAGTGGCCCACTTTGTCCTCTCAGGCTCCAGACCTCAAGCAGTTCTGAAGCCAGGGATGAAGGCTGTAAAAGCAGCCTTGTAGTGACAGAGAGTGTGTCTGTGTTTGTGTTTTTGCTTTCTCTCCAGCTCAGAGCAGGCACAGCTTGAGGAAGAATCCAACAAAGCAGAAAAACTAAATGATCAGATTTCTGGCCAAAGGACCAAGGAGAATAAAAGAGGAACCTCAGCCAAAGAGAGAGAGAGAGAGAGAGAGGGAGAGGGAGAGGAGAAGATTGGGAAAGCAACTTCATCAGTGTGATTTTGGCGGAGGGTTACACACACAAATCAATAGCCTGAGATAAATTACACAGAGGCAGACACACATGAGTGCAGGAATTGGCTTTTGAAATAAAAGTGCTTGGTGAATTCTGCTTCACAATGATAGGAAGAGCCGACATGGAAGAATCAAAAAGCGACGTCTTTATGAACACTTGGCCACCACATCCAGTTATCCCTGTGGTAATTTTTCCGACACCTCCTGCTTAAAACCCCAAAGGTCAGCAACAACTCAATGATGGAAAGATGGCTTTTCAACAAAAAGTAAAAACACCATAGACAAATGAAAAATAAATAAAGTTCAACCTAAGCACACTATGCAAAAACTAACAAAAATAGGTTAAAATGAAATATAAAAAGTAAAATCATAAAACTTGTAGAAAACATGAAAAAAGTCATATAATGCTAAGGTTAAACAAAGACCTTTTAGGACACCAAAGGCAATAAAAGAAAGTAAACTAGTAATATAGAATTTATCAAACTTAAGTAGCTTTGTTCTATATATTTTCCTACTAAGAGGCTAAAAAGCCATTGACTGGGAGAAATATTTTCAAATCACATATCTGAGAAAAGCTTTAAGATTCATAAAGAATTCTCAATGTGAATAATAAGAAAAGAGAATAATTTAACAGAAAATTCATTGAACAAACAAACACATGTGATAGATAACCACATGAAAATATTTTCACCACTATTAGCCATTAGGAAAGTACAAATGAAAGCCACAGTGGAGCTTTACTGCATGCCTAAAAAATGACTAAGTTAAAAATATTGGCATCACTATGTGCTGACAAGGATGCTGAGAAACTGGATTTCTCACACCTTGTTGGAAGAAAGGAAAAACGGCATGGCCACTTTGTAAAGCAGTTTTCAAATTTCCTAAAAGGAAAAAAAAAATCCAAAACAAAACAAAACAATAACAACAACAAAAAAACCTCACAGACTTACCATATAGTTCACTCTTTCTAATCATTTACACTAGAGAAATGCAGATATGATTGCAGTGTTCACAATTGCCTTATCTGTAGTAGCCCAAAACTGACACTACCCCAAATCCTTTTGGTACTGAATGGATACCAAATTATGACACAAGATAAAGAAACAAACTATCAATATACATGAAAATATAGATAGATGTCAGGAGTTTTATACTAATGGAAAAAGCCAATCTCCCAATGTTGTATTCTATCTTATTCTTAGAACATTCTTGAAGTGGCAAAATTATAGCGATGAAGACCTAAGATAACAACTTGCTGTCAGAGTTTAGAATGAGGAAGAGAGTATAACTCAAACAGGCATCTTTCTGGGGGATGGAAAGTTCTGTACTGTAATTGTAATGCAGATCGTATAACAATGGTCAAGCATACTTATATATGTGATAATTAAAAATATATATACATAAAACAAAAGAGGAGAATAGAATGCACAGAATTTAAACAGTGGGGTCTGCACATCAGTTGTATTTTTGTCATACAAAACCATTTGGCACCAAGCACTGTGGTTATCATTAGAAAACATTGAGTTAAGATCAAAGTGACCACAACTGACTTTACTATTCTGCAATTTTAGAAGGCAACATGTTTCAAAATAAAATTTGCAATTTAAAAAATTAAATAATCAGGAACAACTGAGAGCCTGCCAGTTTTAATAAAAATATTTTTAGTGTCTTGAACAAGGTCACATATTTTATCTACATATTTCCTAACACTACAGTAGTTTAAAGTTGTATTTAACAATATAGGTGCAGTAATCTAAAATTAAATTGCCAACTAAATATCTTAGTAGGATGCTAAATAGCAATTATCATATTATTGCTTTATAATTACTTAAGTTTAGCACAGATTACTAGCACAGATTTATTAAATCCAGTGCACGATTAAATATTTTCAGTTGTTGAAAGATATAATCCTTCTTAAGAAAAATCATAATGTGTCTATTATGATTATAAGATGATAATCATTAAATTTTGAAGAGGAGATATTTCACTCTAAGCCTATAATTTATCAAATTAGTCTTTATCTACAAATATTTCAAAGGAAGCTAGAAAAAATTCTTGATTTCTCATTCATCTTCCTATGAGTTACTTCATGGCCACTTTTCTAAAATATAATCTTATTTCCAGACCAACTGAATAATTGGGTGAATTTGGACATTGGTGCTGATCTTTGGTCCTTCAACACGCTTCACACTCCTCAAATGTGGTAGATAACTTGCTAAGCAAAATGATTCCTCCAAAGCCCGTGGGACTCTCAAAACCCTAACGTTTGCAGGAAGTGACCTTTATGCCACTCCAACAGCTCCCGGAGATGCTTCTGTTGCCCATTCTCTGTCACACAGAGATATGGTTTATTCAGTAAAACCTGTTCATAGACCGGGACGACCATAGTGTTCATTTTAAAAATTTTTATTTCCACATTGACAAAAAAAAACCCAGGTAACAATAATGAGATAAATTTTAGTGATTACAAAGTGAGATTTATAAATGATTTGTATCTTGTATTAGTGCAAATAGTTGGAAATTATACAAAACCTACAAACCCTACTTTGTTGCTTTGTTAAGAATAAATATTTGGATTGAATCCTAGAAACATTTTACTTGTCAATTACCTGGCATTAGACTGAAAGCTCCTTGTGGACACAAATTATTTTACAAATCTAATTGCCTGAACTCTGTGCATCCCAGAAGTTGGCACCTAGTTTGGGGGCTTCAATGATATTAAACTCATAATTAAAATAATGGAAGGAAGCTTAAAATGGATTCACTGAAGTGTATTCTCAGTGCATACATTGTGCATGTAGAACAAACTAATTTCAATTCAGGTAAGAAAAATTAGGCTACGTGAATAAGTATCATTTGTATTTTTTTAAGTCTCCTTTTCAGTTATTCTGCTGACTTTCTTCCAGCATTTTGTGTTTCTTGTCTAGTCAAACATACTTATTTTCAAGTAATTATAAGATGTAGTTATGTAACTAGCATGGGTTTCATTAATGTAATCTCTTTCCTCATAGAGCTTTCACAAATGAAGGATGTCAGCAAGGACTGTCTGTCAGAGGGATGATCTTGGGAGGTTTTGCCTACAGGATGATTTGGCGAAGAGCAGATCAGATAATGGAGTTTCCAATTTCAGGAGGATTTTCCTCCAAGTAAAGGACTCTAGTGTATGAGCTTCATCTGTGAACAAAGTTGTTATTCACATAATCCTTTTTTATCTTCTTTGACTTTTGAAGAAGTCTGCATCACTGAAATCCTTTCTCCAGCTTTAACTCAAAGTCCAGTATTCATACTAGGAATTTTCTCTCTATCGATCACTTGTTTCACTTAGAGGATGATTCTTAAGACTTAATTCTGTGAGGAAAAGCAATCACTTGGCGTCACTCTGAATCAATGCCAGTTTTGTACTAGCTATTAATTTCTAAAATTTACAGTAATTTTGAATAAAATCTTTTTGCTTTTCTATTTGAAAAATGCCAATATACGAGTATTAAGTGGTATTTTAGTTCATTTAAATATTTAATTCTGTTAGCCACTGAGATTTTTATTTCAGTTTTGTATGAGATAAAATGAAAGGAATCTGATTTCTCTCTCTCCTCTCTTTCCCTAAAATGTGTGTCCAATTCTCTTACAGTTTATTCAATTTCATAAGTTTTTCATCAATCTAAAATGCTAGTTCTAGTAAAATCTATAATGTATACTACACATACAGTACATATATATTAATCTTTTTCTTAGAATGCTTCTTCTGTTGATCTCTAGTCTCCTGCTAAGGTCCCATTTTTATATTGTAAATTTTAATGCATGTTTCACTGTCTGGCTGTGCAATCTGTGTTTTATTATTTGTTTTTTTCACACTTTTTCTCAATCACCCTTTCCTATTTATTTTTTCACTACAGTTATCTGCTTCTTTATTATCTTAAATATCCAGTGTGGACCTTACTTAGATTGGGTAAAAGTTATTAACTACCTAGGGAATAACTGGATTCTTTAAATTTCACTATTTCATTCAGTTCTCTGGCATTCATTCCTCTCAATTTGTTCAACTTTTGTTTTCATGTACATTTTTAAAAGTCAACAACTTTTTGTACATATTTTACAATGAGAGTCACTACTATTTTATAAATTTTACTATTGTACAAATAGTTTCTTTTTATTATTTTTTAAACTTTTATTGGTATGTTTGCAGTACGTAATGATTACATTTACTGTAGAAAATTGGTCCAAGTACATAAACACATTTCACTTCCTTTCTGCCCCCCTTTAACTTTCACATTTATTTATTTATAAGATGATATAAAGTTAATTATCATACCTACAGATTAAACACCATTCTAATTCACTTTGTATTTTCTGAAATTTTGCCCATATTGTAATCGTGTGCTTACCACCCCCATTATGGTTTTCCACTGATATTAGAAAGCAATCCAAATATATCAGAAAAAATGTCCCTGTCTACATCTTTGTTCTCATGTTAGCCCATCCATTTTTACTCCCTCCACGCATTCTGAGGTCACCTTGAACTCTCTTCTGCCTCAGGGATTCTGCCATTGGTGTTGTATCCAGTCGTTATGTGTCACACTGTGTCTCAACTTACAAGTCATTGTCAGTCTTTCCAAACTCTACATTATTTCTTCTTTCAATAATTTTTATTATAGTTATGTGTGTATTTTTTCACAGTAATTTTGCAGAATTTTTAATTATAACTTACCTCTCTATTGTCTTTCTTCTCCCAAATCACAAGATAAATTAGGCCAGGACTGTTTGTATTACCTAGCATATGTGAGTTTCACAGGAGTGCAGCACATATTTAGCAATGAGTTTACATACACACACACGAGGTATTGATTTTAGTAATACTATCTGTCAGTGCAAATTTGACAAAATAATGCTTATATTCAAAGTATTTTAAAAGCTCTTCCCCTTGTCTTTTCTGAGTATACACCCAAAATATTTATATATCACCATAAATGTGTAACTTCTTTTCCAATATCTCTGTCTTGAACATTTTTTATTTTAAATATTTTTGTTTTTACTATTGGATGGAAATTCCAGAAATTTTTAAAAGTTATAATGATAATATATATATATATATATATGCACACACGCACACACATATATATATTTATATTTGGATTTTGTGACAATTTATTATTTTTTTAAAATTCCTTTCATTTGTAGATGAGGAGGGGAGGAGGGGGTGAAGGGAGGGCAGAGGTAAGGGGAAAAATGAGAATCTCAATTAAAACTGAAAAAAAAATATATAGAGGTACTTGAAGTCAGTATTAGCTGTCAATTTGCATAAGATTTGCACATTTCTTTGATTTCTATTTCTCTTATAAATGATGTTGGAAAACTACGACCTCTATTAAAAACACTATTCTAGAGCAGCAAAAATATACATAACCCCAAAGATGCTTTAAATAATATCTGTCCTTGAAATTTTTACTATTAATAACTGAAATACTATTCATACTATATTAAATTGCCTAATGTTATGTAGTTTAAACCTATAGCCCAATAAATTGAAGACTTGAATGAGAAACTCTGAAAGTCTTCTAAATGTTGCATAAAGAAAGACTATGCTGGGGATTTAGCTCAGCGGTTCGGTGGCCTGCCTTGGAATCACAAGGACCCAAGTTCATTCCCCAGTATCAAAAAAGAAAGAAAGAAAGAAAGACTATACCACAGGGATAGAAAGAGACAATATTTCAAATGTTATTTTTCTTATGTTAAAATACTACAATAGTCTTAAGAAAATACTAATTTTTATTTCTGTTAGTTGACATACATAAATGAAATGTCCTTTAAACTAAATATGTAAAACCTAAGTGTATATATAAATACAAACCTAACTGTATTTGTTTAAATTTATGGCAATACAAATATGTACAAAACTTGCAAATAAATTATATCTCAATAGAGCTTAAAAATAAAATAAAATTACAATTGAAAAAATGTAAGCTTTAATCTCATATAAGCACCAAAAGTACTTCTGTACTTGAATTTGAAACAGATATTTTAAAGCATTTGGAAGTTTATTTTTCTTCTCATTACTAGGAAGATAGTGGAAATATCCCTTGGGAAGGAAAACAATACACATGAACTTCCTCTTTTTCTTGAAGGAGTTCAGAAAACTTTCCTGAATTAATATATTTACAAATGAGTTCATAGGACCAAATTATTTACTTCATTTACACGTAGTAGAGGACATAGGCATCCAGGACCTGCACTTTTATTTTCTCTCTCTCTTTTTTTTTTTACATCATACTTGGAAAAGTTGATTGAATTGAATGTCATCTATTAACGGATATGAAAGCTTTTCTTTTAGAAGATAATTTTACTTTTTGCATGTCTTACTTTTAGTGAAATTGGTTTGATTTTCATGGAAAATTGTTTCAGGTCAACATTGCTCAGGCACTTCCAAACAAGATCTTTGCACAGATCTTGTAAGTTTTATACATTTAGTAGTCTAAACTATTTCTGTCTGAAAATTACTTGTCTTAGAAATAAAATATTTTAAAATTATTATGAAGAACCAAAGTGCCTGTTAGTAAAGGATACACCTTATACTGGCTTTTAACAGACAAACAGCAATGTAAGTGGCTACTGCTATTCTTTTCTTCTTTTTTCTCCCCAAAACAACAAGGTAGCAAGTGAAAATGGAGAGTAAGGGTACAATTAGGTTGCTGTGCCTTAAAGAGCTACTAACAGAAATAAGAAAATACAAGGATAGTGACATAACAAAAGATTGCAGATGCAATGGGAAAAACATATTTCTCCCAAATATTCTTTTATATTCCCCATGCCTATAAAGAGAACAGAAGCAATTCTCTTCCTCTCTAGTGCTGTAGCCTCCGTGGAGGTGAAGGTCAGCCCACTTGGTGGAGGAATGGTTCGTGTGAACTTCTTATACCTGTTTTAGTACCACTAAAAAGATCATCTCTATTTCCTTCATCTTGACAAGCAAAAATAAATTTAGCTTTAAAGCAGGTTAAAATGCCACAGAAATTGCAACTTGTGAAAAAAAATGAAAAAAGAAGGGAAATCAAGGAAGGATAAAGCATAAACATGAATTTCTAAAAATTGAAAGAAAACAAGGTCAAATTACAACAATTTTTATGAGACTGTGTTCTTGTGTTTAACATTATTTTATTGGTCTTTGCATTGCTGGCCTGCATTTGAATTCGCTTTCTTAAATAGGGTTTCTAGTATTTCTCAGTTATATTCAAGGAGTTTTGAGGCTGGCAAATTGCTAGACTTATAAACTCCCACCCACAAAAGACACAGTAGTGAATATTCACACGTACTCATAGAAGAGAAAGGTGGTCAAGAAAAGTGATGAAAACAAGTAAACAATAAAACAGAAACAGCAATTAGACAACAGAAATGAAGAAGAAGGATGAAGTTGGTGTGGAAGATGGAGGTGGATGGAGAGAATTATATGGAACATTTATGATTTTAGTTCATTTTCCAAGGACGGGAATAAAGGTTTTATTCTAATTAAAAGCCTATGCTTTTAATAGCTGTACTATTTTGGCTTTATACATATTTGTGTATGTATTTGTTTAGCAATTTCTGTCAATGTCAATTTATCAAGCTCTATGATTAAAAAACATTAATTAAAACTCACCCCTCCTACTAAGGGTTCAATTTACTATGGTCCTACAGGCTGAACCTTATAAAATTTTTGTTGGAATATTATTTTAAAATAACTTTTGAGTGCCTTCTGTATAACAGGCACTATGCAGGACAATATAAATGCCAGAAAGATGGGAGGATGGAGAAAGAGAGATGGACATTTACAGACAGGTGGGGGAAAATTCATTCATCATAAAAATATAATTGACACATTCAAATAATATACAGTGTGGTTGGAGAATAGATCAGATGTCATGAGAACTCATGGGAACAAACAGAGCGGGCTGGTGATATAGCTGTGGCTTTTCAAGGACTTTTCTGAATTGATTCTGGCAGGGTCAGTAGCGAGATAACAGCAGTGAAGAGAGAAGACACAGAAATGGCAAAAATGAAAAATACAGTACACTTGGGAGATTGAAAGGCATTTCTTTTGGTGGAGCAAGTTCTTTAAATGATTTAAGAAGAGCAAATCACCCTGGAAATAAAGGCAAAGCCAAATCATAGACTTGCCAGACATGCAAAGAATAAGTGTTTAAGCTCTGTTTTTCAGAGAGTCACTGAAGATTTTTAAAAATCTATCAGTATGAAAAGCATTAGGGAAATTTACACCACCATTAGTCTGACTGAATATATCAAAGGACTAAGACCAGTTAAGAAGAAAGTTTAAGAATTGCCTTGTGTCGAGGAACAGAGAGAGGGTGTGGATGTCTGGGATGCTCCAGTGGATTTTCCGGAGCTACGGCAAGTGGGCTTCTGTCTGATATTTAGAGCCCTTCTTGATATGACTCTGTCTTTACATATATGTCATTTCTGCATCTCTCCTCAGACCTTTGAACTGGTACTTGGCTGCTCTTGGCTTTGGCCCCAGACATTATCATTGAAAACTTTGTAGAGCTATGAGCTTGTTAGCTAGTTCTTTCTTACACCATATTCTACATCAGGAAGGACACCATATGTGTAATGACATACGAAGAATGAAATAGAATGGGAGAAAATTGTTCTTTTTAAAAGATGTTAATGATTTATCAAAGAGACAGGAGGGAGGGAAAGAAGTAAAAAGGACACATAATGTTTTAATATGTATCATAAATTTGTATTAGTAAAATGATATTAATGATTTAGATGCAGTGAGATGGTAAAGGAGAGAAGATAGTTCTAATTGGGAGAGGTAAGAAAGAAGTCATCACTTACACTTCTGTCTAGAACAAAAGGACAGGTGATGGTAGCATTTGCTGATTTAGAAAATATATAATAGACTTTATGGCTTAAGATTTGTAAATTCAATTTTGTATATCAAAACTGAAGTGCCTTTTGGCAATTCACCCCAAGACAACTAGATATCTGAAGCTACAGAAAGAGAGCAAGATTAATTAAAATGTTAGTAGTAGTTGAAACCATAGCTGTGCAGGAAACCAGTTAGGTAAATTACACAAAATATAAAACACTCTCTCTCTCTCTCTCTCTCTCTCTCTCTTTCTCTCTTTCTCTCTCTCTCTCTCTCATGGAAACCTTCCAAGAATGGGCAAAGACTGAGTGCTTAAAAAATAACCTGAGAAGTGATGATTAGGAACTCAGGAGAATAAAAGAAATGAATACCACAAAAAACCAAATGAAGGGCCAGGGAATTAGCTCAGTGGTTTTGCCCCCTGCCTTGCAAGAGCAAGGTCCCAAGTTCAATCCCCAATCAAAAAACAAACAAGTCCCAAGTTCAATCCTCATTCAAAAAAGAAACAAACAAAAAACTAGAGAAGAATACTGAGAAGGAAGGAGTGATAAAAAGCATTGAATGCAGAATGCCACATGCACTTCGGAACTGGCCAGTAGGAAACTTATCTTGCTGGTCTTGAAGAGGAGATTTTCTTTGAAAGTACTTGGAATGGAAGCTAGATTACTTAGAAGTGACAAAGAAAGACATTACAGATTATTCTTTAGAGTTAGATTCCTTATATTACTAAGGTAATAGGAGAAGAAGGTTAAAGGAGAAAAAATTTTTTTATAATTTCAAGTAATGATCTTGCTCCTATTGAGTAGTGTACTCTAGCTGCAAAGCCGAGGTTGAAGACTTGGAAGAAAGAATTAATGAATGAGGAAAGTTTTCCAGAGATGCCAGAGGATCTTTCTTGAGAATAGAAGTTGGGATTGACCCAGGAATGGGTGGTAACCCATGTCAGGTCAGAGGAGCAATTTGTCATCATGTATGGAAGAATGACAAGGTCTTAAATGACAGTGCTTACTGTTTTGTAATATGGGGCAAGAGAACAAATACCTTAAACATTAAAGAGAACAAAAATCTACAATAAATGACATTGATGAAGGGTATATTAGTAAAATATTGACTCATTTATTCAAGTCACATTCATTGTAACATCGAACATATGCTCTTTGGATATCGTCTATAAAATTAATCTATAAAAATCATCTATAAAATCAAAATCAAAATCATCTATAAAATCATCTATAAAATTAATGAGGAATTAGTAATGAGGCATAACTTTAAAATAAGAAATTTTGGTTTGAGAAGTGTTACAAAAAGAAGTGTGAGAAATCAGGTTAAGTGACATTGTTTTGCTGATTTATTCATTGATTTTTAATTGACAAAGAGTGCATACATTTCTTATGCATAAATTGATACTGTAGAACATGTATAAATTATGGAACAGTTAAAATGGACAAGAATAATACAGATACTCTCTCTATATATTATTATCAAGAGGAGAGAACTTGAAGCTGAGTGTTCCTACCTGCACTGAAGCTCTACACACCATCCCTCAAGTACAGCATACATTCACATGTGACGTGACATATTTGAAATGGTAGAAATGTAGCGTTGTTGGCCCCACATTACTTTGATGAGAGAATAAATGGGCGGCAGTAGCGAAACAGACCATGTCAGCAACAACTTCATGGTAACAAGTGTGAAATCCAAAGAGGATGTTGGCCACTATTGGTGTGTAAACCTCTAGGTTATGATCAGCACCACCTTCCACTCCTAAGGCAGCAGTGCCTAAACTTTAGTGTTTTCCCGATAGTATTTCACTTAGTTTACTTATCCAGTAAGCTTCACTTTGTAAAAAATATTTTCACCTTATCTGAAGAGTTGTATATTTAAGATGGGAGCTAAAAATCACAAACTATTGTTTTTCTTATATTATTCAGAAAGGTAAGAAGAAAATGTTATTAATGAATTTACAGGAATTAGTACAATAGCCCTGTAAAATAAAAAATTATTTGGCTTAAAATCTAATAAAATCAAAGGATAAATTATGCCAATATATAAAAATGATACTTGGAAGAATGACCACTTTATCCATTTTTATGGCTAATGACAAATTACTACAAACTTAGTATCTTGAATTAACAAAAATGTATTATTTTACAATTCTATAGATACTTTGTGGGCAAAACTTGATGGTTTAGCCACGCTTTGTGCCCACAAAAGGTCCATTTCCTTACATTTCCAACATGCTAGGGACCACTGATATCCCTTGACTCATAATTCCTACATTTTGTACAAACAGTGTTGCACTTCTCTGGCCGTACACAAGGCCACATCTCTCTCTGACTCCATCTTCTGCCTCCTATGCTTTCAAGGACCCCAGTGATTACATTGAGCCCATCCTTATCATCATGGATCATTTCCCTGCTTTAAGCTTCTGGCCTTATATTTGAAAACCGCTTTGTCATGTAGAACAAAATATCTACAGGTTACAGGGTAGGACATTGTAGTCTTTGGTGTGTGAAGTTTATTCAGCCTAACACAACCTCAGTTACTAAAAGAAAAAATTGAAAAAATACAAAAATAACAACATTCAATATTTTAATGGCTATTTTAAATAGTTCAGTAGGATGAAACTGATTTTTATTTTCCATGTGGTCCTATCATTACTCATATTCTAATACAGTAGAAGCTAAAAATGTACAGAAAGGCAGTGAAAAAAATACTGAGGATAGCACAAAATGAATCCAAAACACCTTTCTAGTGGTATTGGTATATTTATGTACTATAAAATCTAGGAAAATAATTGTGTGTGTGTTTGTGTGTATATATATGTGTGTATATCTGTGTATCTGTATTTATATATTACTTGATGGAAACTAGAGCCTCATGTATGCTAGAAAACCACTCTTCACTTGAGTTATATCCTCAGCCCAAAAAATAATAATTTTAAGTCTTTTTTTTTTACCATTATTGATATATGCATAGATACTTTGAAAATACAAATGTTATTTCAGTTCACAAATTTAATTCATTTCACACAATTCAGGGGAAGATGGCTGCAGTGGTGTCTGACATCTGTTGTAGAATTTGTGAACAAAAACAAAACTTTGCCAGACATTTCTGTTTGTGAACCGAGATATTACTGTATAATTTCTTACACCCCAACACTTTATAAAAGTTACAAGACATTTTGTGTAAAATTTCTTTGTGAATTATGAAATGTCACATAATTGTGAAAAAATTTACTGTTTTTAAAAGTTCTTCATGTGCATTTTTCTTGATATAAAGAAACTTATGATACATTTGTTTTTATTCTCTTTTTAATAATACAACAATGAAAAAATATTTATTGTTCCAATTCATATAATGACAAATTACAGATTCCAGTACTTTTAATAGGATTCTTTATTTTTTGCTTTCAGGGTGCCCATTTTTACTTCAATTTGAAATTATGGGATTAAATATTTATCATAATAGAGTTTTGATTGAAGAGTCATAAAAAGGATAGAAGTGATTAATATGAAGAAAATGATCAACATGAAAGAAGAAGAAAAAAATTTACCCATAATTAATTCCAGGGATGTATAATCAGTTGAGGGAGAGAGGAAGTTAACAAGACCAGTAGTCCTGACAAAGCGGAGCTAGATTTAGAGTTGTGTTGTATGAGAAATTAACACAAATGTAGGTAGTATTATGACAATTTTATGATATTTGTTATGCAGCAAAGAAAAAGTCTCACACAAAGGCAAAAAAATCACATGAAAATATTTCTGCAGCATTACACATTAAATCAATAGAAATTAAAATCATACAGTAATATAGTCTCACTCCCATTTGAATCATTAGTAGCAAAATAAAATAAGAAGTTTTGGTGACACAGCAGCTAATGGAGAAGTGGTCAGAAGTCATATGGTGTTTCACATCAGCCTTGTGGTCATAGTTTGCCCAGTACTTAGGGACCTCATGTCTGATCTATTAGCCCTATGTCCAGATCTGAAATTAAGACTTAAACCTAGGTCTTTAAGACAATATCCCTGAAAAGAGTATATGTCCTTAAGAGTGAGGTCAATTAACTTTTTCTATTAATTAAAAACATCTGTATCTGTCTTTTCACCAACCCTGTGAATCCTCACTGTGCTAATGATCAAATCAAAACTGAAAAATTTTAACTAGCAGATTTATTTACACTTGAGGTTGACATTCATTTCACAGACACTGAAGACTTAAAATATAAGCAGTTTAGTCAAAGTACTTATCCTTAATTTACATGCTTAAGTGAAGTTTGCCTACAAAAAGAAGTGTGAACTAAAGATTTTTAACGTAGTTGATACACATCAGCACTATGTTTTTTCTTTACACAAAATTTTTGAAGTTATTTAAAATAACAAGTATGGGAGGTCATGAAGAAATGTGAGTCCTCGTGCAGAATTGGTAAGAACAGAAAATGTTGCAACAGCTTTGGTGAACAGTATGGGTCTTTCTCCAAAAATAAAGTATGGAATTATGAAATTATCTAAGACCCAGCAGTCCCACTGCTGGGTAAACATCACAAAGAAATGATACCCAAACTCAAATAGATATTTTCACAGCCATGTTCATAGCATTACAACTCACAATAGCCAAAGGTGAAAGCAAATCGAATACCCTGAATGTATAACTGCATAAACAAAATGAAGTCTATAGTTTGGCATATTATTCAGCCTTGAAAAGGAAAAAAAATCCGGTCACATGTTATAAAATAAGTAAGTCTTGAAGACATTGTATTAAATAAGTTGCTTACAAAAAGACAAAACCTGTGCCATTCTACTTACATGAGTCATGTAGTTAAATTAATAGAGACAGAAAGTAGACTTGTCTGACAGCAAAGGTCTGAAGATAGAAATACAAAATGAAATACAGATAAAAGGAAAAAAAAGTTATTGTAATTCAACACATACAAAGTGTACCTTCTCTTGTGTCGAGATCTTGAAAATGTCTTATATTTGTTTTGTTTTTTTGCATACTAGTCTGGTTTTTAATCTGTATATGTGACAATTAACTTTATTACACAATATCAATTATACATTTTGATTCTTATTTACACTTTTAGTTTATAAGAGCTTATAAGATAAATAAATTACTCTGATGCTGGCAAAATAAAAGAGAATGGGGGGAATTTAAATATGTTATGTACTTGTATCAATTCTCTACATTGAAGGTAATAATCAATATGTACTGCTAAGATGTATGAATAAAAGTCAATAAATAAGTAAAGTCACAAAGGAGAATAGAAAAGGGAAATTATGTTTAATAGGGTCTTCTTTGCAAGCTGAAGAATTTCTGGAGATTTGTGTTACACTATTCTGAGTATAGTGTTACACTTTTAAACTCTTGAAAATAACTAAGGTGGAAAAGTTTATGTGTTGTGTTTTTTATCATTATAAAAAATAACCCAGTGAGAATTAATCCAAAAACTCTGCAGACAAGATGAAGACAGTATCCCTGACAATGACTTTGAAAGCATGGCCACAGGATCCAGAGACAGATGCCAACACATCATGACAAAGGATCAAATGATACAAATGAAGCAACTCTAGTGTGACAACCAGGATGGCGTCTGGATGCAAGACATACTCATCTACTGCAGCAGTTAACAATCTTCCACATGGGCATGGCCACCATCTTGGAAAAATTTAAAAAAGAGAAAAGTTAAATAATAAAGATTTATTTAAAAAGAGTTACCTATTTCAAATGAATTATTTAAAGTCTGAAAGGGAGTCATATTTTTAAATAGATTCAGCATTTAAACCAAAGGGAGAGTTCAGATAGGAAGAAAATGAAATATTCAGTGGAAATTCTACGTTACCCACCTTCTGTTGGAATGTTGGCTCATAAGTAAATGCAGGCACATGTTAAGGAATAAGAAAACTATATTTTCTGTTATTTCGCTTGTAGTACGTTACAGTGGGAATTCTATTTCTTAGTTTTGACTGAGTATCTTAAGTTGCAACTGTCAACTCCATCCACATTACAAAACAGAGTGTGAATCAACCAAAGCAGAAGTTGCCCAAGCAGTGGAAGGTAATAATTTTTGTTACCCTTAGAACACCACCTGACTCTTTCTTTGAAAAATGTCAAAGAAGAGATTATAAGGGGTGTTGTATAGAAAAGATAGGGGTGCACTGTTGTTTCACTACTGTGCCTCCAGGGGTTTCTTAATGGCCAAAGATGCATTAGGAGAATTCACTTTGTACCTGTGTCAGGAGATGACATGCAGCTGAAGTTCTTGCTAGTGGTATCCTCTTCATTCTTTGAAAACCCAAAATGAGTCAGAGAAACAGGGAGTGTTTCAGTGTGCGGTTCATTGGCCAGAAGGACCACTTGAAAGAACTAATCAAGAAAAGGATGAATTAGCAAATTGCTACGACCTAAGAGATAAAATACAAAGGATTAGGTACAAAGATATAATCCTGCTTTCCTAGCACGATGACCAGAATGCAAGCAAACCCTTGATTTTCTCATTATTCAAAGATATATTGTTTGGGAGACACCAGGAATAAAGAGTGCAATTATTAAAACACAGCAAGTACTAGAATTGATCACTGTGGTTTGTTCAGTTCTTTAGATGGTGTATGCTTTGCTCTGCTTCTCATTACAATAACTAGGGTTTCTATTCTCCGCCCTCTAAGAAAAAGCTGGAAGGAGGAAGAAAACCTGCTCCTTTAAGAAAGTAAGAACATTTAGGGAAGCATAGATTTTACCATGTAAAAAGAAATAATTGGTTTTATTGAAAATAGCTGACAGTGTCCATCTGTAAATTACCATGGACCACCCCAATTAACTACAAAAATATTTCAAAGGTATCCTATATATACATATTACATGTAGTGTTTCCCTATGAATTTTAAGTAGTCCATTTCTCTAAGAGCACTAAGGATTGTTTTACATAGCACAAGAAATGGCCCTGAATGCCAAAAAGTTCCTTCAAAAACCACAAAACTATTTGATATACAGTTCACCTAAAAAATATTCCCACAAGGTATCATAAATTGAATTTCTTAAATACACTGTCCACAGATGAGCCAACTGTGGTTTAAGCCAGAGATAAATGCTGCATTCCTTTACATAAAATTATACCCAAAAAGAAAACATTAGAAATTAAAGTTACTATATTAAATATGCTACTATAAATTAAAATTTCTTTGCATTAAATTAAAATATGAATATATTCAATGAAAAAGTTCATGAGAAATTATCCATAAAGTGATATAAATGATATCCTGAAATTTTGAAGTTTAAAGAAACCAGAAACTTCAAATGTAAAATGTCTATGTTTAATTATTTGAAATAAAGCCCACCATAAGCACAGATGATGTGAATAATTAGGGTCTCTTAATAGAAGAAAATAGTTGATATTTAGACATTGCTTGCATTTATTATTTATAAAAATGTTAAAATTGGCTGACTGCATCCAGCAGAAGGTGGAAGGTGGAGGTCTGGAACAGCCGCCACTTGGGGATCCCATCATCACTCGGCCTGCCTCAAGCCGACTGGTGAGGACTTGTTGGACATGCCATTGACCTGGCATGCATCCAGCAGAAGGTGGAAGGTGTAGGTCTGGGACAGCCATGCAGAGACCACATCCTCACTCTGGCTTGCCTCAAGCCAACCAGTGAGCACTGGTTTGCTGGGGGGGGTGCCTCTACAATATCCACACAGCTCTCACCCCCCCATTCTCATGTCTCCTGATTGTGCCACTTCTCTGATCCACTATGCAAAGGCACAGGTAGTCATAAAGTTCATTTTTCTGAGCTCCAGAAGATAGAACAGAAGTGAACTAATGCAATAAAAGCACATCAGCTCTCCATATTTGGTAAGTTGGAGAGATCACCACCTTCCATCAGAACTTTGAATATCTTCAGAAAAAGGCAGAGGGAACCTGTAGTAGAACCTTGCAGAGTTCAACTCTACAGGAGGTCAGGAAGCTCAATTTGGGCCTTGAAGCCCAAATTCAGCCTGAATCTCAGGGGTCAGCCATTGGCTAACTGACACTAATGGACTTAGTTCTGCACATGGCTATGCACATTGTCTATTGTGACAGCAGAAATATAGTCTGAAAGAGGCCCTTCAAATTCTTTTTCTTCTTTCTTTTCCTCATTCCCCTCTGCAAATTCTTTCTTTTTTCTGTTTTCTTTTTCCAACTCAGTCTCTTGCTCCCACATATTATTCTTCATCTCAATTTCTGTTCCTGTTCCTGCCATAACTCGGATTTCTTCTTTTATTATTTTTTCTTCTTTATTTATTTTCTTTTTGTCTCGCATTTTCCTTCACTCAAGGGTCAATAGTTTCAAAGGAAAGTGAGCCCTATTACTGTTAAGTTGTTATTTTCTTGTACTCTTTCTTTCCATCTTGTCTTGAACAATTTCTTAAAGTTTGTGTGGTCAACCTGTGCCCTCTGGCTTTATCAGAAACTATCTCCAATTCTTCTACCTAACTACTCCTCTCATCATATTCTGTCTAACCCTGTACCATAAATGGAAAAGATGCTATATTGAAGAGTTTATTCACTGTCAACATATCTTGGGCTGCTCCTTTATTTTGATTTAATTCACATGGCTCAAAGGTGATAGATTAATGACTGCCACAATGGTCAATTTGTAGCTTGTGCTTCATCCTCTTGTGTTGCTGATTGTATCCATTGAGCTAAAGGGTTGTGATTGATTTAATGAATTGTCTTCTCTGATACTATGAAAATGAGAATGTCTATGAGTCTTTAGAGACTCAAAAGCTAAATCACAACTATATCAGGAAGATTTAAGTAATAACCCAGGAATTAAACCAAGGACAACCCAACAACAAAAATAAAAATGAGGAAATGCTTAAGCAAGACACAAAGACAGACTTCCAGTTAAGCAACAGCAAACTCTAGCACAAATGAAGTTGAAAAGTCTGACAGTGAACCACCAGGACACCCAGAAGTCAATAGCACAGGAAGTAACAAAACAGATTGATTGCAGGCTCTAGAAAAATTCAAAACAGAAATAATTTCCCAGATAACTACAGAGATGGTGAGCCCAATGAAAGACATGATTAGAGACTCTAGAACAGAAACTGACAAAAATATAGATGGGCTCAGGACCATGATAGAAGCTATGAAGGCCCAGGATAAGAAAGAATTGGAAACCATGAATGCCCAACATAGGAAAGAAATGGAATCCATAAAAAAGACTCAAACAGATATTCAGGAGGTTAAAAACTCTACTGAAAGTTTTTGCAGCAGGATAAATGAATGTAAAGATATAATATCAGATGTAGAAGACAGAATTGCAGTCAGTGACTGAGAAAAGAGAGGTCTCTTAAAATCAGTAACAGATCACAAGAAATTGATCTAACAACTCCTAGATGACACAAAGAAGAATAATAAAATAATGATAGGGATTCACTAAGTAGAAGGAGAAAATACAAATGACTTAAAAAAGCTGTTCACAGAATTAATGACAGAAAACTTCCTAAACAGAGGGGAAGAATTTGACGTACAGATAAGTGAGGCAGATAAGTCTCCAACTAGCCACCATCAAAAACAATCTACACCTAGACATATAATAATCAAGATCCCAGAAATGCAACAGAAGAACTAAATACTACAAGCAGTAAGAGAAAAGAAACAAATCACATGCAAAGGAAAGCCCATTAGAATCACAGCAGACTTTTCAACACAAACCCTTAGGTCAAGGAGAGCCTATAGTGAGGTATATTTCAAGTACTAAAAGAAAAAAACCTCCAACCTAGACTGATGTATCCTGCAAAACTCTCTTTCAAAATGGATGGGGAAATAAGACACTTCCATGACAAAGAACACCTGAGAAACTTCATGAATACCATACCAGCACTACAAGGAATTCTAAATAATATCCTAGAAATAGACAATGAAGGTCACAATACCATGAGACCCAACAGAGAAAATCAAATAGGCAAGGCAAGAAATTAAAGGAGAAGGGGAAAAAGTAAAAAGAGTCAACAAAAGGACAATAACATTACAATAATAAGTCAGTACATATCAGTTATAACCACCAATGTCAATGGCCTCAATTCACCAATCAAGAAAAATAGACTGGCAGAATGGATTAAGAAGCACAATCTAACAATAAGTTGTATACAAGAAACACACCTAGTGCAAAAGGAAGCTCATAGACTGAAAGTGAAGGGAGGGAAATCAGTTCTCCATGTGACAGGAGCCCAGAAAAAAAGCAGGGGAAGCTATTTTATTTACAGACAAAGCAATTTCAAACCAAAAGTGATTAAGAGAGACAAAGAAGGACAATACATCCTTGTAAAGGGAACAAATCAAGAGGAAGAGATGACAATCATAAATATATACACACCAAATATTAATGCCCCCAACTATATAAAACAAATATTAAGTAACATGAAAAACGAAAGAAGCACAAACACAATTGTAATGGGGGACCTAAACACTCCATTATCACAAACAGACAGATGATATAAGTAAAAAATCAACAGCGAAATACTAGAACTGAACCAAGCTTTTGAACATATGGATTTAATAGATGTCTATAGAGTGTTGCACCCCACAAAATCAGAACATACATTCTTTTTGGCTGCATATGGGTCATTCTCCAAGACAGACCACAGACTAGCTCATAGGACAGGTTTGAATAAATGCAAAGGAATTGAAGTTATCCCCTGTATATTATCAGACCATAGTGCAATTAAGCTGGAGATCAGTAGCATAAGAAACTGTAAGAACTTCACAAACACATGGAAGTTGAACAACACTCTCCTGAACAATCAATGGGTCACAGAGGAAATTAAAGAAGAAATTAGGCAGTTTTTAGAAATAAATGACAATACCAATACAACGTACAGGAATCTATGGGACACAATGAAAGCAGTTCTACATGGAAAATTCATAGCAGTGTATGCCGACACTAGGAAAACAGAGAAAGCTCAAATAAATAACCTAATGGTGAATCTTAGAAACCTAGAAAAAGAAGATCAAGTAAAATCCAAAGCTCATACAAGAGAGGGAAGTATAAAGATTAGAACAGAAATCAATGGAATGGAAACTAAGAAAATGATACAAAAGAATCAATGAGTTGGTTTTCCAAAAGAATAAATAAAATTGAAAAAGCCTTAGGTAACCTTGTCAAAAAAAGGAAAGAAAAGGCTCAGATCCATGCAATTAGGAATAAAAAAGGTTGAAGTCACAACAGATCCAGCAGAAATCCAGAGGATCACCAATACCTACTTTGAGAACCTGTACTCTAATAAAATGGAAAACACAGAAGAAATGGACAACTGTCTAGATACTTATGAATTACCAAAGTTGAATGTAGAAGATAAAAACATTCTGCACACCCCAATTACAATCAGTGAAATTGAAAATGTAATTAAAAGTTTACCAAAGAAGAAAACCCCAGGTCTTGATGGATTCACTGCTGAATTTTACCATACATTTAGAGAAGAACTACTGCCACTACTCTTTAAACTTTTCAATGAAATTGAAAGGGTAGCTATACTTCCAAATTCATTCCTGGAAGCAAGTGTTACTTTGATCCCCAAACCAGGGAAAGATGCAACTAAAACAGAGAACTACAGGCCAATCTCCTTAATGAATATAGATGCAAAAATCCTTAATAAGATATTAACAAACAGAATACAGAGGATCATCAAGAAGATTATACATCCTGTCCAAGTCAGATTTATTCCAGGGATGCAAGGATGGTTCAACATATGTAAATCAATAAATGTCATACACTATATTAACAGAATCAAGGACAAATACCTTATGATCTTCTCGATAGATGCAGAAAAAGCATTTGACAAAATTAAACACTCATTCATGATAAAGACCCTGAAAAAATTGGAATAGATGGTCTGTATTTCAACTTAATAAAGGCTATCTATGAAAAACCAACAGCCAACATCATATTAAAGGGCCCAAAACTGAAAACCTTCATGTTAAAATCAGGAACAAGACAAGGATACCCACTATCACCACTCTTCTTCTATATAGTTCTGGAAACATTAGCCACAGCAAGTAGACAAGAGAAAGAAATTAAAGCAACAAAGATAGGAAAGGAAGAAGTTGAAGTGTCATTATTTGTTGATGATATGATACTCTACATTGAAGACTCAAAAAATTCCACCAAAAGGCTTCTAGACTTAATTGACACGTTCAGCAGAATAGCTGTATAAAAGGTCAACACTCAAAAATAAATAGCCTTCTTGTACACAAATAACAGTCTTACTGAGAGAAATTTAGGGAAACAATTCCTTTGACAATAGCATACAAAAAAAAATGAAGTATCTAGGACTCAATCTAATGAAAGAATCAAAAGAGTTCTACACTGAAAACTACAGCACTCTGGAAAAAAAGATCAAAGAAGATATAAGAAAATGGAAGATATCCCCTGGGTAGGAAGAACCAACATAATGATAATGACCATACTACCAAAATTGCTATACAGATTCAATGCAATACCAATCGAAATTAAACACTATATTTCACAGAACTAGAAAAAAGAATCCAAAAATTCATTTGGAACGGGAAGAGACCCAGAATAGCAAAAGCCATCCTAGGCAATGGAGACATGACAGTGGGTATAAAAATTCCTAATGTGAAACTATACTACAAAGCCACTCTGATAAAAATAGCATGGTGCTGGGAAAGAAACAGACCTGAGGATCAATGGAATAGATTGGAAGATACAGAAACAACTCCAGATGTACTCAGCTACCTCATCTTTAACAAAGGAGCCGACCTCTCACACTAGAGGAAAGATAGTCTCTTTAATAAATGATGTTGGAAAAACTGGATTTCAACCTGCCAAATATTAAAACTAAACCCTTATCTTTCACTATGCACTAAACTAAAATCCAAGTGGATTGAAGATCTAAATATTAAAAAGAGACACTAAATTTTCTGGAAGATAAGTTAGGCAGGACTCTTAAAGACACACTCGCATAGGAAAAGACTTTATGAACAAATACTCAGTAGCATGGAAACTAGCACAAAGAATCAGCAACTGGGATTTCATCTTATTAAAAAACTTCTGCCCTGCAAAAGAAACCACCAACAGAACTAAGAGACAACCTACAATGTCAGAAAAAATTTTTACCAGCAGCTCCTCAGACAAAGGACTATTATCTAGAATATATAAAGAACTCAAAAAAAGTCAGCCCCCCTAAATATAAAGACCCAATTCAAAAATGGGCATCTGAAATGAACAGACATTTCTCAAAGAAGTAAAAGCAGCAAGTAAATATATGAAAAAATGTTTCACATCACTGGTCATTTGAGAGATTGAAATAAAAACAACACTGAAATTCCACCTCACCCCACAAAGAATGGCTGCTATCAAGAAATTAATGAATAACAAATGCTGGCAGGGATGTGGGGAGACAGGAACCCTTCTCCATGGTTGGTGGGAGTGCAGACTGTTGCAACCACTGTGGAGATACCTCAAAGAGCTGGGACTAGAGGTTCCATTTGACCCAGCCATCCCTCTGTTGGGTATCTTTCCAAAAGAATTAAAAGAATCATACCACAGTGATATATGCGCACCCATGTTTATAGTGGCACAATTTTTAATAGGTAAGTCTTGGAAACAGCCCATTTGCCCATCATTTGGAAACTGGATAAAGAAGATGTGGATTTTCTATAAAATGGAATACTACTCAGACATAAAGAATGAGAAATTAGAGTCATTCATAGGAAAATGGATGCATATTTAGGACATACTCTCAAGAAAAATAAATAAGACATACATGTATAAATACCAAATAGTTTCTCTGGTGTGAAAAACTATAATTGTAAATAAGATCCTAATGGTATAATTGACAATGTGAAATAGGAAGAAAAGGGTAAAGGTGTAGGGGAAGTGGGAAGGGTAGGGGAAAGGAAATATGGGAAAACAAAATAAACATGAAAAAATGGAAATAAAGTATTTGTAAATAGGGAAGGGAGGAGGGGGTGAAGCGAGGGCAGGGGTAAGGGGAAGAAACGAGATCCAAGATCTGTCATATAAAGGTACAAATTCCAATGATGAATATAACTCTACTGTCTACCTAGAATGTACCAATAAACTCAATGAGAAAAAAATGTTAAAATTGGTAACAACTGACGATACCTTTTTTAAATCAGTACTTCAAGCCGGGTGTGGTGGCGCACACCTATAATCCCAGCAGTCGGGAGGCTGAGGCAGGAGGATCATTGTGAGTTCAAGACCAGCCTGGGCTACAAAGTGAGTTCCAGGTCAGCCTCAACTACATAGTGAGGCCCTACGTCAAAAAAAAATTTTTTTTTTTAAATCGGCACTGCAAATATATGTGGAATTATGAAATTAAATAAAATACAGATAAAGATGACAAATTACTCTAATTTTATCATGGTTGTTGACTTCAAAAGAGTTGCCAAGTGGTACAGATTAGTTTACAATAACATTCTCTTAGTGTTAGGAAATGTGATTGTCTTTTATGGGTTTTTGGAATGGTAGTATGGAGAGGCTTCTCCTCAAACTGTGAATGTGCAAGAATCTGCCATCACTGAGTTATCATCCATAATCTGTCGTGACACTTGCAAGATTGATATCAGTATCAAGTAAATAATTAGTGTACACTAGATATATTTAGCTACTGGTTATTCTGACCCTCTGAGGGAGGCCTGAATGTCTTGCTTGCAATAGAAACATCAAAGTCATCTCCTATCTCCAAAAATATGGATATAAATTCTTGGCATGCAAAAGAAGCAAATATTGAGAGGTCATACAGCATGTTTATTGTGAGCATGAGCTCTCGAGAGTCAAGGTGCAAAGCGAAAGGCAGGGAGGAACGTCACAGTACAAACTGAGTTGAAAGATCAAAAACTATCCCATGAAAAAATATTCTATGTGTCACGTACACACTGATAGTCAAATCTGACTACATGAAATTTAATTATTCATTATTTATTAAATGGGTTACACATTATGTAGTAAGAGAGCCCTCCCAAGACTAACATCACACTGAACAGATATTTCATCATATGTTTGCTGAAATGCATGTGTATTGAAAAGTATAGTATATTTCATGATAGAAGAAAACATAACTCTAAGAATCATAGATTGAAAGATTCCTTTTCCTTCCACAGTACCTTATCTTGGTCAAAGGAAAGTTTAAATTTAGCAAGACCTATGGTCTCACCAGCCTATGTCTTAGTGTTTTGGCTATTGTGTGAGACAAAAGTTCTATGGAGACAAAACAGAACGAAGACAAAAGAATTGTGGAGATGTTTTACCATTTTTTTTTTTTTACTTTGGTTGATTTCTTTGCTTTATTTTATTTTGTTTGAAAGCTAACTTCACAATAAGTAATAGAGGAAAAAGTGCATAACTTAGGACAGAATATATATTTTAAATGAAATTCTGATAAGAATAAGATTCCTTCATTTAATAGCAATCTATATTATATATTTTTCATATTCTATATATGGAAAATAAGTATACTTTATCCCTTGCTGGTAGGGAAAATTAATTTCTCTAGTAATTATACTTATTTGTAACTGACATGTCTGATATAAAAGCAATGTTACTTCATTCTTCAATGTTAAAGTTGATAGGTAAAGGAAAATATATTTTAATATCGAATTTTTCCTACTCTTATAATTTTAAAATTTGACATAATTGCCTTAAGTACTAAAAAACCTGCTTTCAAGTATGATGTTAAATTTTAAGAAAACTGAGATGTCCAATATCTTTTTTTTGAATAGAAGTTTTAAAGCATGTTTCTATGATCTTTACACTGTGATTGATGATGCTTTAGAAAGCATAAATTGAATAACTAATAAAAATGAAAAAATAAGTATTCGTATAAAACTATCTTTTCACATATTTTATTAAAAAACTGATACCTTTATAGGCTTGCTACATTACATCATTATATCTCACAAAACATTTAACCAATGAAAATTAAGATTGTCCTTTTGTTAATATGGAAACAAAATCAACATATCCAAAATCAGTGATGAGAATATAATTTATTATTAACTCACTTATTCCAAAAGATGATGCTCAGATTCCAAGAAACATGCAAAAATCCACTTTAGTAAATATAATGGATTTTGGGATACTCAGGACATGCTTAGGCTAGGGCGCTAGCCCTGAGGTAACTACCCAGTCCTGAGACACTCAGTAGTTTTATGACATGACACACTAAATTTAATGACGTAAAAGACCCACATTCTTTTTCAGGCTCTATCCCTAATGAGTCACAAGGAATAAGCACGTCTCCTCTGTATTTTCTTTTAAAGAACTTTTCATCCTTTTTTTGTCAGCAACCCAAATTCTGAGTTGATCATTTCATCACCTACCACTACTCTACTTCTCCAAACTGCTATATATCAGTTGTTGATCAAGAATTCTCTGTCTTAGCTAGGGATTTAGCTCAGTGGTTCTGCCGCCTGTGTCTCAAGTGCAAGGTCCCTAGTTAGATCCTGTTACCCTCAAAAAAGAAAGAAAGAAAAAAGAATTAGTTGTCTTGCAACCCTTTCTTTCTCACTCTTTTATCCTAAGCTATCAGATCAATATTGAATTCACTTGTTTTTTCCACCCAGCAAGGACCAATAGTCTATAAATTATTTAAATCAAACACATGAGAACCATCCACAGCCTAAGTCCTTCACTGCTCCTCTTCTGAAAATTCTGTCTTGGTGCTAGTGGTATATTTAGAAATGCCAAGTTCTTTGATAAATTTAAACCAGAATTATAATCGCCTTACTATTCAGCAAAATGCTCTACTGCCATGATCCTTGTTGATTCTCTCATAGAATGTTGATTTTGCTACATGGATTGCAAGAGATGTTGCAAAGCTTAATTATGATGAGACTGGTGCAGTTTTCTGCATGTGAGTTGTCACAGCCTCTCAATAAATAACAGCACGTTTCTACTTTCTTTTAATTCCTGCATTCCTAAGAACAAGAAGAACAAACACACTCTGTGGTCAACTGTACTACAGCAAATAGTTGCCCTCAGACAATGTGGACATTGTGTAGAATATTTATTTAATTAGTTACCTAGTGCTCTATCTTTAGAAATCTTATCAAACCCTTGTTGCTCATGACTGAATCCACTGCCTCCCTCATGGTAGACACTCATTCTCCACTCTCAATTAGCTCTGCGGTTCCGCCGCCTGCTTCGCAAGTGCAAGGTCCCTGGTACCAAAAAAGAAAAAGGAAAAAACTTAAACTAGTTGATTTGGTGGAGCTCCTGGAGCTTTGCTTTTTACTTTTTCCAGATAGGCGATTTTGGAAACTCTTTTATAAATGAAAGCGTTGCTTTACTATTTTAGAAATCTGAGTAACCGAAGATGGGGTCGTTTTTATTTTTGTTTGAGGTGTTACTTGGTTCTGGTTTTGTGATTTTTTTTTTTTTTACATTTTTGTAAAGCAATTTCATTGTGACTGGATGTAGAATGAATCAAGAAAGAGCTGTGCTGAACAGAGCCCTGGTGTGGGCCTTTGCTTCTGTTGAGTAACTGTTGCTCTAGTAATAATAGTATTGGTAACTGATACTCCTATTTCTCTCACTCCAGTAGCAACTGTCATACAAGAGAATAAACTATATTGTTCCAAACTGCCATATCTCTAAGTCTCTACATTTACTAAATTCTTAACTTGCCAGAAGAGAAATTTATTATAGAATATGAAATAATCGATAGCACTTTAAAACTTATTCATATTTAGACACACACATTTCTTCTTATCCTCACCAATACTGATAATTATTGCTGTGCCCTAGGTGAGTGAGTTGAGGTTTGCGCATGCTCTCCGATGTTAACAGCTAAGGAACAGGACTGAGTGAACGACCCAGTGCTTTTACTCCCTGACCACAGGCATGGAGCTGGAGTGCTGATCTACGGTCCTACTTCAATTATAGGACAACAAAGTAGTCTAAAATGTTCATATATTTTCTGATTATATACAAAATAGAGTTATTTTTGAAGAACTTTTGCCTTTACTTGGTGGGTGGTCAATTTTTGTCTCTCATTCTACATTGTCTATGTTATGTACTATACCTTATGATATTTTTCAGAATAAATAAGCTTAGATACACACATTTTGGCATGTTTTACATGAAATAATGCAAACTGAAGTATAAGTTGAAGGAAAATGCTTTAATTATACCCTAAATATTTTTCAATTGCATTTGTTTCAAGTAAGCTTTACCTAAAAAGTCCATGTAATTTTAGGTTCACCAAGCTCAGTTGATTAACACCCAAAATCCACACTGTTGTTAACAGGTCTATGTCAGTTATATCTAAAATGAATTTCTGAGCATGGAATATTGGATAACATTTTTCTTGAAATGATCCATTATTGTTCCATTTAAGGAAACTAGATAAATTTATTGTCATAAACTATTTCTACATATTACAAATCACTGTTGATATCATCATGCCAAATTCATAAAAAATTTAATGGTCTGTTTAAATGGAATTTTTCTGCAAAGTAAATGTCTCACTAAATATAAGAATATATTGTTTCAAAGACTTGTACATTTTTATGTATCAGAATTAATCACCTAAGTCTGTAATTTTCCTGTTTTTGAGGTTTACATGTTTGTCAAACCAGAGGCCCTACCCACTTAATCTTTGACTAACTATATTTTCAAGATGATTGATTGAATGTTTTTTCTCACAGCTGAATAATTGTATTAGTTTAAATGTACCATGACCCTAAAGAAAAGCTAGATATGAAATGACTACTTGAAAATATTTCATTCTTCTCTAGGCCAATGCAACTGAATTTCATTATTTTCAAAATATTTGTCATTGTGCTTTGGGGGTTATAATTCCTGGGAAAGTACATTTTAGTTGGCTTTACTGTCTTCCTTACTAAACAGAAGTTGTGGCTCCTTATTCCCCTACTCATTTCCCCAACTATACAGAGGTTTATCACATTGGGCCTCTCTATTACTAAACAATATAACAACACACATCCATTTGGTTTTGACTTTGTAAGTTTTCACCCAGTGAAGCTTCCTTTATCTGGGTTTTCTTATTTTAAATAGTCACTTAAAATACTAAAAGTTAAAATATGCATTAATAGCTATTATCAGAATGTTAGTACACTTTAAAAAATGTGAATTAATTCCATGGAATAAACTCTTCCTTGCCATAAGGATCTCAGCACAACTTCCCTTCAAACTAAGCTGTCTTGAAAACAAATAACAGCCTTTAACAAAATGATTTGAGATTCAACAAAATTAATATTAAGTGGTCTAAATTTACTAAACTAAGCACTGTACTATAAAATTATACCTCAATATTAAATCAATCACTCCATCCTAAGCTTTCTTCACTGGGTGGTTAATCTTTGGTCCCACACCATTAGCAATTCTCAAACAAAATCCCTGTAATGTTGTGCACAGTATTACTGATTGTAGCAGTTCACAAGCATCTAGGGAGGCTGTTACAGCTATGGTAGTTTTTTGTTCTGCCCTAGGGAGTGTTTTTCTCTGGAACTTTCCCAGCTAAAGGACCCAGCATCTGGAGGTAGTTTTGAATTCAATGAAGGGGGTACATTTTATATTGGCTATAGCTTTCATGGATTCTTTCCTCTTCTTCGAGGGCCTCCATGAAGGCTTAAATGTGCAAATTACATGCACTGCAAAACCTTGAGTAGAACTAACTCTACAAAACAGCTGGGTCCAGTAGTGTTTATTGTCTTCTTTTCTCCCTAGTTAAATTGTTCTTTTATGGAGAAAAAGTGTGCTTCATGCTAGATTTCTATATTTATCTCTGCCTTATTGATCATGGGAGGTATAACAGCATCTACTCATCAGAAATGCAAGAAATAAAAGACAATTTAATTCAAATTTTCTAATGAGGAAACAGACTTGAGTCCTTCAAATGCATGCACCTAACTAGGACAGCATTTTTAGAGAAAATACTGATTGACATGGTATTATATTGTAAATATACTTTTATACTTTGTAAAGTATGTAGATGCTTTTACATAAAATTACACAGTTTCTGCTAAGTTCTGCATATTATTTTTTGTATTTTATCAATATAAATTTACTTAATCCTTGTAATTAACTTGAAGGTAGGCACTTAGTTGGATTTAGAGATGGAGAGATAAAGAGATTTGCTGATGATTACACATATAATAAGCGATTTGTACCATGAATGTTTTATTGCCTCATCATCTGGAAGAAGAAAGCTTACAGCATAAACAGAATAAATGTTATCATCTCCATTGGGCATAGGCAGGAATTCAGACAGAGAGCACTTTAATGGTCTTCTCAAACGTACCTGGGTATTTAGGAGGAGAGCTAATCTCACGACTCAGAATGGAATATCAGATTCGGTTTCTTTCCAAAAATTGTTTCTATTACATCATATTGTCAAAGACGTTTAATTGTGATCGTTAAGCCAGGCAAATACAATGTTATTACATTCTTTTCAAAAAATAATTTATCAGTGTTACATTTTAGCATTAGAATCAATTTCTATGAAATTGATCAAGATGCAAAGTAAAAAGAAGTTGAGTTATTTCAAAGTGATATGAAAAAGACACATTAAGAATAAAGCCTCAAATGCAGTATTTCTGATCAATAGATTTGTTTAAATTTCAGATAAATAATGTTTTTTGGATGGCCGATCTAATCAAAGCTTTGAACTATTGACTATAGAATAAGACTGAAAAATGGATGAACTATATAACCCTTGACTTAAAGTTATTTTGGTAATTGTATTTAAATCACAAATATCTATTTATAGTCAATCGCATCTTACTATTACCTGGGTTGAACTCAAAAGATAATTATTGCTACAAGGGCCACATGCTACCCCAGTGACTATAAGGACAAAGTCTCAAGTACTCTTATTACACCAATATAATGTGGCCATAGATTAATATGACTACACTAGAGTGCCAAAGTGATCAGGTATATACAGTGACACCTTGGTTCACAAACTTAATTCATTGCTCAATTCTGGGGGAGATGGCCTCATCTGTGCTTGTCACCCAATGTGGAGTTCGTGAACAGGAGCAAAATTTTGCCAAATGCTGTTTGTGAATCAAATTGTTCACAAACAAAAGCATTCATGAACCAAAGTATTACTGAATAACTCTGAGATCACAACACTGGAATATGTAGCAGAATCATTTCAAACTTAAATGCAAAGATTTTATTCTTTGCGTGACATCATGCCATCTCAGAATTTTGTGATGTCCAAATATCATGAGGTTCATTAATATTTTTGATAGTGGTAATAAGGCACATACGAGTTATTAAAGTTGTCATCTTAATCATTTCAAGTATATAGTTTAGTGCAAAAATCATATTGTGCAATCATCATCAACATCCATCCCCAGAACACTTTGATTTTGCAACAAAACCCTCTATACTCATTAAAAAATTAACTCCCTATTTTCTTTTCCCACTAAAAGCTGATAATCACTAGTCTTTCATCTCTATGAATTTGACTATTGTATGCATGTTACATAAGTAGAATCACACAATATTTGTCTTTTAATAGTTATCTATTTTACTTGGCATAGTGTCCTCACACTGCATCCTGTGACACCACCTCCTGCTGTTTAAAACTGATATTCCACTGCATGTATACATCACATTTTGTTTATTCACATGGCAGTAGGCATTGGAACTGCTTCCACCTTTTGGCTACAGCTAGTAATCCAGCTGCAAACAAAAGTGCAGAGATATCTGTTCAAGTCCCTGCTTTCGGTTCTTTGGGTATATACATAGAATTACCTGATCATAGAGCAATTGCATTCTTTACTTTTTAAAGAACCACTACACATTTTTCCACAGTGGCTGAGGCATTTGTATTTCACCAACAGTGCAGAAATATTCCAGTATCTTCACATCCTTGTCCACATTCATTATTTCCTTTTTTATAATAACCATTCTAATTACTATCAAGTGCTACACTATCTTAATATACTTTTGAGTTGCACCATTCAAACGTTTAGTAATGTTGAACATCTTTTCATGTGCTTATTACGTATCTATGTTATCTTCTTTTGTAAAATATCTATTCACTTCCTTTAGCTATTTTTTATTCATTAATTTTATTGGTACATTTTAGGTATACCATATGATGACATTCATTACTGGGAATTTGCACCTTTATATGATATATCTTGGTTCTTATTTTTCCCCATTTCCTTGCCCTCCCTGCAACCCCTGTACCCCTCCCTATGAAAATTGAATGAATTTTCTATACATTCTCCATATTTACCCTTTATAAGATACATTATTTGCAAATATTTCTCCCATTTTTGTGAGGTGGCATTTCCCGCTATTGACTGGGTACTTTAGTGCACAAAAGTTTTTAATTTTGGTGTAGTGATGTTACCTATTTCTCCTTTTTGAAGTCCAGGTTACCTTTTTTTTTTTTCTACCTGTTTTTCATTATGATCAAACACTATGGTGAATATTTAAATAAATACAAATTTTAAAAAATTATTATAGTAAAAGACATTTGGCTATTAGCTCCCCTCAAAATATTTCCCCTTGCTTGGAATACAATTATCCTATTGCTCTTGCCACTTTCTGAAACAGTTTTAGAAGTCCTTTTCATGAGTCTTCTTTTGGCTTTCTTGATGTCCTGAATTAATTCAAGCCATTTACAGTAATATAAATCAAATAAAAAAATACAGTGTGTTCTCAAAAACTTTATTTTTTTGGTTCTGGCATCATGCGTCTCCTGATTCTACCCAAATACCAAAATGACCATAAAAAGTAAATATTTTTCATTGATGCAGGATTGCAAGGGCCACAACTCAATTAAGGCCATTCAAGAAAGAGGAACTACTTTAGAAAGTGAAAAGAATGTTAGGATAAGTGGGCTCAAATCAAGGGAGAATATTTTGAGGGGTGTTAATAGGATGCATCTTCTACTGTAACAAATTTTAAGATCTAAACATTCACTGTATTTGTTGGTCATGCCTTTTATATTCTAGTGTCTTATCCAATGTCCTGAAGCTTTCTTCCTAAATCTCAGAGTTTTACAAATTCAGCTCTCCTGTTTAGGTATTTGATCAATTTTGAATTAATATTTTATGTATGATGCAGAGTTAGTGTCCAGCTTAATTCTTTTGATTGGGGATATCCAGTTTCTGTAGCACTATATGCTGACAAGACTGTTCTTTCCTACACTGGATGCCCCTGACATCATGTTGGAAATAATTTGATCAGGTCTGTAAGGGTTTATTTTTAGGCTCTCCATCCTATTCCGTGGTATTTATGCCAACCCCCACTTTTTTGATTAATCTATAATGAGTTTTGAAATCAAGAAATGAGATATCTCCAACTTTATTTTTCTTTCCCAGGGTTATTTTGGCTACTCTGAATCCCTCAATTCTCAAAAAGGATTTTAAAATTAATTTTTTTCTTTTGCAAAAAATATGTAATTGGGATTTTGATAGGAATCATATCAAATTGTTACATTACTTTGAGTAGTATTGACACAACAACATTATCTTTCCAGTTCATGAAAACTGATATCTTTCCATTTATTCTTGTCTTCTTTCAATTTTTTTCTAGTTTCATAGTAAAAGTCCTTTATTGCCTTGGTAAGTTTGTGCCTAATTATTTTATTCTTTTTATGATATTTTAAAGGGTATTGTTTTCTTTTCAATTTTCATTATTAATATAGAGATATTTTTATGATTTTTATGTATTGAGTTTTATACTTTGATTTTGCTGAATTCATTTACTAATTGCAGCAGGTTTTTTAGTGGAATATTTAGTGCCTTCTAAAAGATCATGTGGCATATGAACAAAAATATCTTTACTTGTTTTTTTGATTTGGATGCTTTTGATTTTATTTTCTGTACTAAATGCTTTTGGTAGAAATTGTAATACTGGATAAGCCTTGAAGTGATAAAGGAATATGCCCTTGTCTTACTCCTCTTGATTTTAGAAGGAAATTTCAGTCTTTCACCATTAAATATGATGTTGGCTGTAAGCTTTTCATGTATGGTCTTTATTAAGTTTCCTTCTATCTTTATTTCTTGAGGTTTTTTTATGCTGGGCCTGATTAAATGCTTTTTTCTGCATCAGTTGAGATAATCTTGTGGTTTTTAAAGATTCATTTTCTTAATATAATGGTATTAATTATATTGATTGATTCATATATGTTGAACCATGTTTTCATTCCAAAAATAAATCCCATTGACTCATGCTGTACAATCCTGTGATTGTGCAATTGAATTCAGAACACCCAGATTAACATTATATAGCATCTTATTGAAGATATTTGCATTAGTATTTATCAGGGGTTTTTTTATAGTTTCTTTTCTTTACAGAACTTTTTCTTCTGACTTTTTTATCAGAATAATACTTGTCATAGAATGATTCTGAAAGTGTTCCCTCTTCTTTGACTGTTTAAAAGAATTTAAGTCAGATTTGCTTTAATTCTTTATCTGGAAGAAGTTTCCAATAAAACTATCTGGTGTTTCAGGGGTAGGGGTTCTCAGGAAGTGATTACAGATTCAATATTTAGTATTCTTACTATTTAAAAGTTTGTTTAGATTTTTTAATTATTTATGGTTTACTCTTTGCTAGTTTTATGTTTATAAAGATTTGTCTATCTCAACTACATTTTTTAAAATTTGTCAGCACATAATTGTTCATAGTACTCTCATAATAATTTTTATTTCTGCAACATTGGTAATAATCTTTTATTTCTCATTTTAATTATTTGAGTCTTTTTTCTTAATCAATCTAGCAAAGTTTGTCAATTTTGCTCATCATGAAAAATGTTTCAAAACTTCATCTGCTGTACATGAACTTTGAAATGCGCTTTTATTCAAACATTAGCTTGAAAAAACATCACTATAATAAATTTAAAAATACATAAATAGACAACAGAACTAATCATGCATCTAGTTAATGGTACAGTGGAAACACAAATTTTCTTGAGTTAAATCTATTCTGTCTTTAAGCACTTTATAGTATGTACAGTTTCCTAAACCCAAATACCTTTCATAACATTAAAATGATACTTTAAAATGATACATTATCATTAAAATTATACATTAAAGGGCCGGGAATTTAGCTTAGTGGTTCTGCCACCTGCCTTGCAAGCACAAGGACCCAAGTTCGATCCCTGTACCAAAAATATATATATATATACATTAAAATTATACTTTTAATATCATTTTAAAAATAATTGCTGCCATGGTAAGGTATAGGGTTATGTAAAAACTAAAAATAAGGCTAAGTGAATATGGCTACTTTTAAGAGAAAAGTGGAATAAAAGACAGTTATCACGCTACTCTGCCTTCCATTCTTCCCTTTTTTTCAGCAGCAACTTACTTATTCTAATATAAAGCACTTTGTTCTACAGGGAAATTTCTCTTATATTTTATTGATGACAAGTTTCAGGATAAAATGAGTGGTTTTAGTTTAAGTGTTATATGTCCACATCTATAAAATATCGTTTGAAAATCAGCCAGGGAATTCTCCATCTGTATACGTATTGTCAGACTTGTCATTTACAATGGTATTTGTCAAAGAATTTCCAGACCATTAGCACACTTGGCATTACTATAATTAACATTGAAGCTTGTAAATCAAAGTGAAGACATGCATATATCCTGTGCAAATTTATATTCCTCATTGCTGAGAATAATTTTACTTTCTAGAAAGAACTGAAAATTGGAAACCAAGTGCAAATTTGACTAATTTGATTATAGTTGTTACATATATTAATATCATATTTTTAAAAATACAGAAGTACTTTTATTATCCATAGTTATTTGACACAAAATTTTATGAAATCAGAAAAATGATCCTTTTTTATTTTAAACCCTCCAGTATTAATTCACATTTATCTTACCCAGAAATTATATTTAAGTGGAATTTAATCTTTTCTCATAAGATTATATAATCATTTAATTTGAAGGAAGATTAGTGGTTTTATTCTTTTGCTTTGGGAAGATCTACCCATCATTTTAATATATTCTAATTTAAAATGCTTTTCAGTAACAAAACATTTGCAACCTCTGTGACCTGTATAAAATCTCTCTAAGTTCAGTTGGGTACTTTTCTTATCAGAGTAACATTCTTTATTCCTATTATTTAATAGCCCTTTCTCTACAGCTTTTTGACATATCGATTCATCAGCATATGCAAGTTCCATTCTCCTGTGCTTCATACCAACAGAGGGCACCAACGTACAAGTAGCAAAAGTACCAGTCAATTCCAGAGCCTGAAGACGAACAGAATCTGAGGAAAGTGAATTTAAATTCATCATCCTCTTTGATCCTGTTCTTCCTTTCTGCGAGTTCACTAGTGTAATTCACAATGCCACTTTTTTCCCAATCAACAAACTAGGGCTTGGCCTCACCTCTTCCTTCTTGACTCTTATGCCATTAATTCTAACTTATCTAAAGTTGACTTCTTCTTTGCTATTCCCACTGTCATTTTCCTTGACAGCCCTGCTCAGCCTATTGCAGTAACCAATGAACAGGTTTCATTTCTTAAAATCACGCTTCTGATCGATTCTTCCTCCTTAATGTGGTCTCTTCCTGATTTGTGTTGCTCTTTCAGAAAGCTTGATACATTTTCATCTAAAATCAGTTACCAACAGATAAAAGTCAAAAGTCTTATTTGAAATTACATGGTTTTACTTTGTAGAAATACAGAAGACTTGACCAGTGAGAGCAGAAAGCCTCTTTAAGAGTATGCATAGAGAAAATTATACAAGTGACTTCTTCATTGAAGAAAGAAGAATAAAATCAAGAAGAGCTTAGCTTTTCTTAAGACTAGCATTAGGCATACTTCACTTTTCCAGCTTGAATTACACTCACCCTAAATTTAGACTTTACCTGATTTTCAAACACAATCTCTCTAGTGCCAAGGATGCCAGGGTAGTTTATTGCATGAAGGAAGCAGGAGAAAAGATCATGTGGACATTAGACAGGCAGAGCCAAAGAAGAAAACAGAAAAGCATTAAAATAAGATGTTACCTCTTGGAACTTATCAATAAGTAATTCTTACTCCATGAGACAAGGTAAATATGAAAGAAGATAAAAATGGGTGGAAGAAATACTTTAGTGGATAACTCCTAGATTTATGAAGTCTATAAAGTAAGCTCCTATTTATATTAACTTTAAAGACCTTTTTAATTGTTTAATTGTTCCCATCTCTAACAGAACACTTGCTGTGTTGCTTTCATGTATTTATTCCTTATCATCTGCCACAGAATATAACGTCCATGAGAAAAGAAACCCATTTTTTTAGGAAACCTCCTGACCTATAATACTTGTCATGAGTTGTACCTAGATGTCCTCCAAAGGCTCAGGTACTTATGGGTGGAGAGTTTCAAGAGTGGCTAGTTTAGGTTGTGTAAAGGTGTATTAAGGGTGTGATGCTGGGATTAAGGAAGTAGGTAATGGAAGCTCCATCCTGGGTGTAGGTGGCAACTATCATTAGATTTACAGCCTGGATAGAACAGAAATTCATCTGCTGTGACCTCCTGCCTACTCTGTGAGGACCAACTACTATGCCTCCCTGCCTCGCAGCCAGCCCACTATGGACTGAAACCTCTACAAACTGTGATCTAAATAAACCTTTCCTCCTTCAACTTTGGATGTCAGATATTTTATCTCAGCAATGAAAGAAGGAAGCAAGGGAACACTTTCAATAAAGGGTTATGCAGTGGATGAATTACATAATTGATCAACATATGCTTCTAACAAGAAATATGTCTTCTTTACAAGAAAATATGCTCTGTATTACTTGTAGTATAACAAGACATTCTAGTCTTATTTGCAAGATCTTGAGGTCTTGTGTGATTGGTCCCAAAGCTTCCCCTGTAAGCTTCTTTCCAAATTCTTCTGTCTAGACATTCTATGCTTCAGCCACAAGAGAATAATTTTATTTCCTAAACTTATTTTCATTAACCACTAAAACAATTTCACATCTAATTCTTTGTTCATGTCCTCCCTTCCTCTATTTTACCTCTTTCTTCCATATCATCTTGCAAAAATGACCTTTGATGCCAAATTCATACTGAGGTATCAGCCACTCCTTCTGGGGAGAATTCACCTCAGTCCTATTGTTTCTCATAATAGATTGCTCTGCCTGTATCATAGCATGCATTTTAGTCTCTTTTTCTTACTCACTGCCTTATATTCTACTCCTCTCCATCTAACTGGAAGCTCACTCCGGATAGAGATGTTTTTGTGTCCATCTTCCTCTTTATTTGCTTAAATGACTATCATGGTGCCTTCTGTGTGGTTAGAGCAGGATCAGCATTGGCACAGTGGGCCTACCTCAGAGCTGCAGCAATCCCAGTCTGGTGAACATGCGAAGGCCTTAACACCTTCCCCATCTGTCTTCATTCTGGCTTTCCAGGATTTAATCAAATGGAGTCAGTTACAATGTCCTACGACTTTACATTTTCATTTTTCCCTCTTATGTTGTATCTATTTTTACCTATGTGGGGTGAGAGAAAGGAAACCTTAAGCAGCAAGTTCAGGACCTGATGTCACAGTTTGCTTTGGCTCAACAACTAGAAGTCTTTGTTGCCAAATAGTTTCTTTGTTTGACCAACTAATTAGTAATTGGAGGCGCACAGCAGAATCTTCAGGGTGTGGCACTTGACAGGTATAAGTTTTCCGAGCCCCCCTTAAATGGCACTCCCTTGCCTGAGTGTCCAAATTCACCTATCTTGATGAGCTTATTGTCTGCTCTCCCTCTCGTAGGAACAAAGCAATCTACTTCGTGACACAGTGGCTCCCAGTCCCTTAGCCATAGAAGGGGAGCAGGGAGTGTGAGAGAGCTACTTCACAACCCCTTGGTATTGCAAAACGGTGGTAAATGAAATGAGAAACGTAAAGGAGAACATGTAATGAATTGGGAAATGAGACACACGAAGCTCCAAAATGTTATTTCTATAAAATTTCAAGAAAGATGTGAGTGTGTAATGGGTGTGTGTGTGTGTGTGTGTGTGTGTGTATTTGAAATAAAAAGCAAAATAGAGAAGGAAATGTAATTGTCCTAGTAGCTGTAGCTGGTTTTAATAGCGTGTTGAGATTACTGATTATAAGTTACATAAATTTAGCAAACATCTATTTAGTCAACGCACATTTACTAAATATCTGCCCTCGATCTGCTCTGGGAGGGAAAGCCTCTCTAAATCAGATGATATTTCATACAAAACCTGAAGAAGAAGTAACTTGTTAGATCCATAAGAGGGAGGAGAGACATCTATGTGTGGAAAAATCTGTACACCAAGAGAGAGTTTGAGCTACCAATAGAAATCATTATGGCAGGGGTGGAAAAAGAAAATAGTGACAGGGTCACACGATGGGTAGGACAAGAACAGGGAAGCTGTACTAGAAAAGATTTGGGCTGTGTCCTGAAGGAGATGAGAAGGTGCTTAGGTGGATAAGAAGAGTAGTTTTGCATTTTCAAAGCTCAATTACTATAGTAAGGCAAGAGAGGAAGACCCACTTTCTGGTCCCTATTCTGCCTCTCTTAGAAAGAAGCTATCTTTCTTTCAATGAATTTTCTTACTCTTAGCCTCCGTTGTTCCTAGAACTCATTCTTCTATTATCTAGATATTTATTATTCAGATATGTAGCAGATTTGGAAGTTACATTTCTTCCGTCTGTAGCATTTTGGAGGTCTTCCACAGAGATTACTGGTCAGAGGTAATATTTCTTTCAAAGGTTCTAACTTTGGTCTTTTTACTTCCTAGATTGTAACTTTTGTTTCATTTATTTGAAACGTTTATTTGATAGGCTCTGGTTTTTGTTTCATAAATTTTGGACTTTGCTTCAGCTTTTCTTTCAAAAGTGTCATAACTTTGTGTGCTTTATTTTTTATAATTAATTAATTTTATTGGCACATTTAAGCTATACAAAGTAACGGCATTCATCACAGGAAATTTGCACCTTTACATAATCTATCTTTGTTCTTCTTTTTTCCTATTCTCTGCCCTCCCTTCAACCCCTCCCCACCTATCTACAAAGACTTTGTTTCCCTCTTTTCTTTTTCTCATGTTAATTTCATTCCCATCTTTCTTTTCCCCTACACTTCCCATTTCCCCTTCTCCTTTGTAGTTGTGTGTTTCAAATTGCAAATTTCTTGTTATTCTTATGCATTGTCCTTTGTTAAAATTATGTTCTATTCTTATTTTGCATATGTTGCATTTGGACTTAGTTGTTTAAAATTTTTGTAAAATGGGTTTCTTATAAAATTGTCTCACATAAAGGCAGTTCAGCCTTTTATCTGTTCATTATAGAATGCAAAACAGTGGTTACTCTTCCAGCCAAGGAATTGCCTTTAAAGCAGCTGCCACTCTCAAAGCAGAAGACAGGTTTCTCCAGTTGCCCACTGGTGAATCTCCACTCCCATTGATGCCAGTGGTGGGTGGAACATTAACCAGATAGGCAATTGGGTTCCTTTCAGAGATCTCTGTGTGGAGCTAGCAGAAACTTAGGTGACAACTGAGGAATAGTGACCACGGCCCCTCTCTGGTGGATACCCAGAGGTCCCTCAGAAGATACTAGCTCTCTACAGCCCTTCTGGGTAATCAGCAGAAAATCTCCACATTGTGTCCCTATCTGGACTCCTCAGTGAGATGAAATGGTTACTCTTTCAGTGATCAAAGGAGACCAGAGCTCCTCTCTCTCAGAGTGATCTGAAATGATGCTGTTAGAGCTCTTCCTTAAGCCTCCATTAAGAGTTGAGCTACAGGTTTGGACTGCTTTCTCTACTACCAATAAGAAAGACCTCTAGACAAATGTAAAACAAAAAATAGAATCTTTGATAGAGTAAAAGCTATCAGAACCTTCTCCCCCTAGGCATGGTCTTCATCATTTATGTGCACAGGAGAGAAAAATAGCTTTGCTGATAGGTTGTGGACTTTGGAATGTTGACTGTGGACTTATAAAATGCTATATGGTGATTTTCTTGGATGGTTAGCTAAACATGTCTAGAGATAGGCCATAGTGATTGATTTTCTAAATGGGAAATTCCTTGTATTTGACTTGTTGTACCAGTTGAACCCGTTTAATCAATATTCCCCGGTTGACTGTATTTGTAATCTTATTGATTGGTCATGGTTTTGTCCTATCTCATGCTCCCCTTGTAGATTTCCATTGGGTCTTACAGTTTTGTCCCACTTTGTACCTGCCGCACCACATGGCTTTGCTGTATAAAACATCTTTGAAAAGTGGGATGGGCTGGACACCTACTTTCTGGTTCTCCTTCTGTCACTCTTAGACAGAAACTATCTATCTTTCTTTCAATAAATTTTCCTACTCTTAAAAAAAAACAACAAAAGAATGAAACTAAATTTTCCCACTCTTAAAAAAAACAAAAGAATGAAACTAAAAAGTATGGTTGGGAAATTGAATAGCAAAACAGTGCTGCTGTCTATGGGAACTGCAGCACCTATCAAGCTTAGTTACTCCAGCGTATCTAACAGTTATTTGTATCCTTATATGTATCAGCCTTTCTCGTTTGATCACTATTCTACACTCAACAAATGTCTGCCAAGCCCGTGTGCATAATATGGATATGTCTTAATAGAACTAAATACAAATTACATTTTCTCCAATTTTTCCCTTCTTATAACCCATTCCCTCTTAGCTGGTTTATTAATCCATTTACTCATACAGATTGAAAAACCCTACTAAATTTTAGGAGTCTATACATTGCTGGTTATTTGCTAATTTAAAGATCCTGAACAGAAAAAAAATATTTCTTGCCCTAGAGAGAAGGTAACCTTTCTCATAGTCTTGGTCTCCCTCAGGCTCGTAGTATAGCTATTAAGTAAAAAAATAAATAAATAAATTTTCTTCTCAGTACATTTTCCTTTCTTCTCAATACTTTATCATCATTAGCTAATAGCCTACTTTCTATGCCAAAGTTAACTTTCTCTTCAGTTTCTCAATTTGGCAGAGCACACTTTAAGACAAAGATAATTTAGTAGGAAATTCACTAATTTTCCTTTTAATGGCAGAGAGTATAGAAGAATACCTTATAGAAAGGAACATTATAAATGTCATGTAAAAATCAGCAGTAAATGAGCTGTGTGGTTTTTAAAGGAATTCACACATACCTCATATGTCTTATAAATCAAAATTTAACTGCATCACAGATTTTTTAAAATACAACTTTAAAGATTATAAATTTTCTTATTAATAGAAATTTCAGAATGGGAACATAAAACCTTGATATGATAAATAATTTTTCGTAAGTCCATCTGCTGTTTGAATCTTCTCAGAAGTTTTGCGGCCACTTCATAGTTTATCCACTGTTTAAATATTTTGAGGGTTAGTAGTCGAGGTAATTTCAGAAAAAGACTCCTAGGTATGATTGCTATCTCTTCCGTTACTTTTGGGGTCAAGCTGAACAAATCTACTTCCTTGCTACTGAGCTGTCTCACAACAAAATTACCCAGGTCGCCACCTGGCCTGCATTTGACATGGTTTCCACTCCTGCTTTCTTGCTTTCTGCACTCCTTGGAATGAAAATTTCATCTGTTCCCTTCAGTTCCCTTGACATTGTCAGGCTTGGCTTTTAATACTTACTGTGCAAGCAATTAACAGAATTGGAAAGTTCAACCAGAAAATAGATCTTAAAGAGCATTTTGTAAATACCAGCACCCCATGAAGTCACCTTGGGAAGAGGCAGGGTCATCCCTGTAGACTTTGTGACCTCAGTCAATTAGTAGGGGATTTATGAAAGTCCGCACAATGTCAATTAAACAGATGGGAAAAACCTGCAGTTGTATATATCTTTATCATTAAAAAAATTACTTTAGTATAAGAGGTTTTGCTTTCAACGATTAGGAAGGGTGAGAACATGGGCAATGTTTCTTCTTGCTTTGTGAGGGGGTGTACTGAAAACTGAGGGGCACACAGGGACGCTTCCCAGAGTCCCACTTCCTCCCGCTCCACTCTCACCCTGGCTGCTCACCACTTAGAAAGGCGTGGAAAGGGTTCTGGGCAAATTATTTCTCAAATAGATAATATTGATCCATGAAGATGGATTATATTACAGGTGTTTTTTCTTTCTATCTTGGTTATTTCTTTTCTTCCTATTATTATTTTTTAATAGTGAGGTTCTCAAGGGAAACAATGTATCCCTTGGAGATAAAACTACTCAGTATCGACTGAAATGTCCTTCCTATTTCATGGTACTTTTACCCTTTGGTCATTTGAAGGTACCCCTGGAATTTCCCTAAATGAAAAGGAAATTCAGTCTATAGATAGTTTTTTTTTTTGTTTTGTTTTGTTTTTTAGCATGGTATCATGATTTCATAATGCAGGGTTATAAATGAGATAGAATATTTTCCTTTTATTCCTTTTTTTCCTCTGATAAAATAAATTCATAAGACTGTTGCTAACACTTATGTTTCTTTGTGGGACTATGATGTCTTTCCACTAATTTGAATAGCTAAGTTCAACTTCTCTTTCTTTAGCATCTTTCTAACATCGCTTTAAGCTCTAATCCAGTATTTATCTGACACCTTCCATTCATTCATTAATTGTGATAAGTTTAATTAACAGTGCCTTAATCTCAAAATTTGTTCAGCATTTTCATGTTCAACATGTTCAACTACTCATGAAGTTACCAAGAAATAAGATTTTAAAAATCATTATCAGATGAAAGATATTCATCAAATATGTAATCTGTCTTAAGGAGAAATAGTGGATTGATTTTTTCTTCACATTTGAAAGCATTGACTTTAGATTCATTTATAATAAAATGGTTTATTTATCATTGCCAAGAAGGGGAGATTGCTTTTTAAAAAATAATACACTCCTTCATTTTCTACAAATGAATAATTATGGTAGTACATAAGATACTAAGAGTTTACTCTGCTTCCTAGTTACCACATTCCACCCTTCAAATTCGCTATTGTCCTGAAAGTTTTAAAGTCAGAATGCTTGAATTGATTTTCCTGAATGTTGTTTCTGTGTGTCCCACTAATTTCCTGAGATAGATAGATAGATAGATATCCCAATAGTTGTCCAGAATAGTCAGAGGTAAAGCAAATGAGATAGCTAAAATTCATTTTTGTCTCAAATATTACACCTTGTCGATTAAAACAAATACTCCTTTCTCATGCCAGGAAAACATTTTCTGTTATATACACAATCTGCTTCTACTGCCACGAGGTACAAGAAAAGCCTCTAACAGATGGCAATCAGTAAATGGCACTTGCAACTAGAACTGACTGTATGAATTTCAAATGGGAGACTATTCTGCAAGTTACCTTGGCAGGCAGACACGCAACGAGATCTTTTGAGGAGCTGTGCCGTTGCTTCTGAGAATGAAGTGGGGCCTGGAAGCCAGATATAGAAAAATATTATATTTATGTATAAAAGTTATGTATATATCAATAAAAGCAAATTAATATATACATAAAATATATAATACATAAAGTTAATTATACATATATACATTAATATATACAGATAATTATATACATAAACACATTGATATATACATAAAATTTTCACCTTTTATCTCATATTATGCAAAATCAAGGCTGCTAAGACCTTTTCACTGTTCTTACAAATATATTGGAGGAGTGAAATAAAAAATGTTAGGTAAAAAAAAAAAAAGAATGTTAAGTCGAAATGATATCAAAATGTCCATTCAAAGGAGGATTACACCTTCATCCTGGATTTAAGAGTTACAAGGGTTTCACATTAACTTCAACCTCACTTACCAGCAGAGAACGGTATATTATTTAGGTCAGTAAAATACAGTGATTACTCTTAGGGGCACAGACTCTGAAGAAGACGGTGCATAGAGAGATTGATATCACTGCCAGTGGAGAAAAGAAAGTTGGCAGATATTTGAAAAGGCCCACAAAGGTGAATCTTTGACCTCTACCAAGGCAAAACAAAAAAGCTGTTCATCCACTCTTTCCACTACAGTCCAGACTTGCTCTGTACTCTTCCTCCAAAATTTCTCTTTTAACTTTACTCAGCACTTGAATAAAAGATTGATGGTAAGAGAACACCCCCTGACAACAGCTCCTGGGAATAAACTAGGGTGCTAGTGAGAAACAGAAAGACACTGCCGTGATTTTTGGTTTTATCCCTTTTTTATAGCATCAATTAAGCCCTGGAGTTTAAGTCCGAAGCAAACTAATTATCATGACATGGACTGGTCAAAACAAGTAGAGATCTAGATCTGGGAGAAGGAATATGGTGGAGAAGCCCAGACTAAAGGAAGGAGCAAGTGAAGGAGGTCTTTAGCTTCTGAAATTGCTCATTTACTATGTCATAGTTTGTCCATTTAGTTTCATTTTGCCCCTGAGAGCATCCCAGACCTACTACATATGGAAAAATGAAGTCCGGGCTTTACTCCCACCTAGGACTTTTTAATACGTTTTCAGAAATTAGACTACTAAGTACATACAATAATAGAAAGCATATATATTAAAGTTATATGCACATAATTTTGTTAATTTTTATTTTTATTATTGCATGTTTGTAGTACGTAAAGATTATAATTCTCATGTGGATATGATACGTGTACATAGCACATCTTAATTTTTAAAATTTTTTTTCACTGTCTTTCCCCTCCTCTCCTTCTTCTTTCCTCCCTCAATCTCTTGATCCCCTTCTCTGTTGAAAAGATCTATTTGTCTTCATATATTCGATCATATATCTTGCTTTTTATTTACATCTGGAGTTTCTCATATAAGAGAAACCATATGATAGTTACGCTTGTGTGGATTATGATTTCACTTAATATTATGGTCTTCAGGTGCACCCGTCTTCCTTCAAATGACTGGGGTTGATCCCTCTTTCTGATAGAGAAGCACTCCATTGCCTGTCAATACCACATTTCCTTTATCATTCGGCGAGGGATGTATAGGCCGTTTCCAAGGTTTAACTATTATGAATTGTGCTGCTTTGTGACGTGGATGAAGCTTGAGACCATAAAGTTAAATGAAATAAATCAGAGGCACAAATGTAATCACCACAGGGTTTACCTTATAGGAGAAATGTAATATGGAAATAAAAAGCAAAAATATAAAAGAGATAATGGAAATAGGAAGCTATAGCTTCTTTAAAGGAGAAGGGGACCTTAAAAAGATGAAGGGAAAGAGCGAGGGGAGAGGGAGGGCAGAGAGATTAACATGTGCCGTATACATTATAAACTCCCCGCAAGGATGTATAATCATCCTGTACTGCAAAGATGTACTAATAAAAAAACAAAGGATTAGAAAAAGAAAGCATAGATATGTCACTATTTTCATTGATCTTTGAAACTAATTTAATACATTCCTCTGAATCCCATGAATTCCAATTTGAAATGAAAATTTCTTCATGTGAGACTTAAAATACTGTTATAGTTATAGTTTTCAAAATGAGGTTTTATGCTGATTGCTCTTCAATCGTTCAATCAGCAAAAATGTAAACTAGAGAATATGCTGTTTTCTTAACCTCAAATTTATGAAGAACATCAGAAGTTTTTTTTCTTTTTGCAAAACATAATCTTTCAACATAATCATAATAATGGTATGTTCTTATTCAAAATCATCAGCAGCACTGAAAAATACCTGTTTAAATTTATCCTGTTTTTGTGCATACTTTACACGTTTAATCTCACAGATCAGTTGAGCAGAGCTCCTGAGCATCACATCATTTCCTTTTTTCCCTGAGTCCCTTTGGCAAATCTTCTTTTATTCTTCCCACTGCCCTCAGTGCTGTGTCATGATTCCATCTACGCTCTCTTGATGTCTCTTACCAACTCTGTCCCTCTGTCTTGCTCTAAGCATCAGCAGATAATACTAAACAATCGGTGTTCTTGTATACCTTAATACATATGCAACTTTGTTCAACTGCAGTGTAACAAGTGAAGAACTTTTAGGAATATCACCACATTCACATGGGACATTGCTACTGCCCCACCTGGGAATGATTCACTGTAACACATAGCTTTCATTCTTTATTTAGCACCCTCCCCCATACATAGCAAGTGCTCACACACCTTGCAAGCACATTTTAAGATATAAGAAAAAATTAATTGTAGAAATATACACACATTTTATAAAGATTGCATGTATTGATTACACATGGACATGTAGGCTGTCATAAATCAAATCTAAATTTAATCTGCCACCAATAAAGTGATTCTTGTTTGTTCTTGGAAACCTATGCAGACAATTTTGCTCTGTTTTGTGCCTTCATCATTCAAGCTTTGACGCCTTTAGAAACTATGGGCCAGGATTTAGCTCAATGGTTCTGCCATCTGCCATGAAAGCATAAGGTCCCGAGTTCGATCTCTGGTACACAAAAAAAGAAAGAAAAAAGAAAAAATCTATTTTGTTAGGTTCTCTGAGGATCAGTCTCAATTTCTCAGTATCTGTGAGTATTGTATCCTCATTCAGGAAGGTACAAGACTCATCTTTAATCTTAGCCTAGAAAAAGTATCAATGACACCATTATTTTATTTTGTTCTCAAAAACCAAAGAAAAACTAGCCAGAAATGTGTACTTCTCTTTCTTTTCCTTTGTTCTTTTTTTTTGTTTTCTTTTGAGTTTGCTGTCCAAGACTCATTGGTTAGTGTTCCTTTTTTCAATCTCCCAACATTGCTCTATCTGAAAATTGCTTATTTACTAATCAAAGAAGAAAGTTTGTTATTCCCCCATATAACATTTTGTTTTTTAAATAAGTGCTTTCTTGAAATAACATTAAACACAAGGACTGTCTTCTATCATGAGGATTTTGGTTCTTTCAAGCTGCATCACTCCGTCCCAGTGAGTTCAGGTTTCTGGCCTTGCTTGCCCTTTGTCTGGCCATTCCCCTCTTGGCAACTTTGTCCACAGTGTTCTTTAACTGGAATTTTCTGTAGCCCTTTTCTTCACTAATAAAACTTCTTGCCTCTCTCACTTCTATATTAGTTATCAAAGTTAACTATCCCTGTAATGTTACATCATTATTTGGTTGTTTATATGGTCTCACAATAATTTTTCAAACAATTCTTTAAAGTAATATATAATTTATATAATAATGTTTTAAATATATTTTACTAGGAAAATCATATTTAATTTTTATTTTAGGGTGGAAATCACACTGCAGAGATGGTCATTAGCTATATATATATATATATATATATATACACACACACAAACACACACACACACAACTTCTACACCGAAAGCACTGCTACAAAGCAGTATAGTAAGCCCTAATGCAAGCACACAATTTAATCCTAACACTGATACTGTATTTATATTTGCTCTTTATATACTCTAAGAGCATTGGCTCAATGAAAATATTGGCTACTACCAAGTCTCCACATCCAGTAGGATTTGGATATAGTCACTTTCATAGAAATAGCAGAAATCATGATAAATAACGGAAAACTCCATTTTTAAAGGAGTATGACAAAAGAATATCACACATTGTGCCGGGTTTATCCATGTTGAGTTAGGAAAACAAAGGCCATTCTAAGTATGTCAAACCAATTAGATTGGAAAATGGGTTAGTTACTAAGGTAATACAGAAGGAAAAAGAAGGACCTGAAAGGTATGAATTCCCCCGTAGGTGGTTGGGTGAAGGACAACTCTCAGTAACTGCAGGACACTCTCACTACTTCCTCAGCCAAAGGAACAACAGGAGAATGGTGTGACTCACGTTCATATAGCTATGCTGCTGAGGATGCCAGTTTCTCCTACCGTCATGCCGCAGTTAGCACGGCTTCTGGTATTTTTCAGGATCCCAAGAGCTCACACTGTCGCCGATGGTACAGGATCCAAGAGCCCATGTTCCAGACATGGCAGGAGTCGGGGCCCAGGAGTATTGGTGCTTACGAAGCTACTGATATTGTTGGAACTGTGCTGCCTACCCAGGAACCCAGGCTGGCATCCTCTTCCGACTGCGGCTACCGTTGGCAAAAGCACTGCGGAGAGGAGAAACATAAAAACAATGACCCTTCTCTTTTCTTAACAACTTCCAAATTCTTGTCAGTGCCAGTGTCAGAAACTTATTAGAGATCGGTCACAAAAAAGTCTGAAAATGCAGTTTGCAGGTATTCAGTTCCCTGTGATACAATATAAAGCATAAGAGGAAAGAATGCGCCTGAGCACCAACAGAAAATAACTCACGAAGAGCGTTGTATAGCAAGCTCTGCAAGTGGAAAGCTGATTGGACAGCAGGTTTCTGTAGCCCTGATTAGATACTCGCTCTGCTCCTTGAAGATTCCTCCGCTCATCTAGTGGAACGTCTTCCTCTATTTTTGTGGTCAGTATCCCTCTATCAGAGCGCCCTTCCCTGCCTTTACATTCGCACTTGCCTCCTGGATTTCCACTGCTGTTCGCCAATCATGTAAACCACTCCAAGGTAACAGGAGGGTAAGTGGCTCCTGTCACATTTGCCTTTATTCCATTGCTGAGGAAGTGTGTGGATCACCAAAGCAACAATTGTGCTTTACTAGTTGTTCTCGTAAGAGCTCACATTCGTACCGTAAGATAAAAGCTGAAGTAGAGCTCAGACATTGGCTCTATTACTAGATTTGGTAATCACTAATAATAAGAGTTTGGAAAATCGCTTCCTTCTTCGAGAATCAGTTTTTTTCATGTGTGAAATCAAAGGCGTGAATGCAATATTGAAATTCCTCTGCTAGTTACTACTCAATTTTAGGAGGTTTTGTAAAATTCTGTGATTTCTGTATTTTAATTTTTAAAACCTTTCATAGCTAGCTCTACAACATCTAAAAAGGAAGACAGAGACAAATACCAGGAAAAAAAATATATTAGGTGATTAAGTACCTGCATTCAGCATAGAAAATAGTGTAAAATGCCCTCTACTGATTTTTTCATAGCGATCTACTGGCCCAGCCACGGAGGATCTGTCTTTCTGGAATCTCACGTTCTCTTTTGCTGTCTTTCACAGTTTCTCAGTCATTTCAGCCCTTTGTCCACACAACTGTAGAATTTCTTGGTTTTCTTTTTTTAATCCATCTCAGAAGCCTCGTTGTTCAGTTTTATCTTGGAATCCTGGTGATTTGGGTAGAAGATGGTTTCAGATCACCACATTCTAAAAATAAAGCAAGAGTGTATCAACCTTCCTTCTCAAGCTTATAACATCCATCAAGCAAAGAAAGTTCCTTTCGTTAATTTGACCAAAACTTAACAATGTGAAGTGTATCGTCATCTCTCAAACCTCATCTTTCTAGCTCTTCTCAAACATCTTATTTTTTTAGCTTGGTTAGAGTTCTATGACCTAGGGCCAAAAAGGACAGGTCATGGTAAAAGAAGAGGTAAAAACTTTTCCTTACCTCATTGCAGAATGAAAATAGAGTTAGTTATATAATAAATTATAATATTAAGAACAATAGAGTTCTAAAATTATAGAAGCTCTTGAAGCAAGGAAGGAGGGAGACAAAAAGAAAAAACAAAGCAGGTTAACTTTCCTTAATTTCTTAGCCTATGGCCATACATTTCTATATACATGGTTAGTTATATCCTTTTTGCTCCTGATAGCCATGAATGCCTCAGTAAATTATACCAATCAAGGGAACTGACAAAAACAAGTTAAGACTGTTAGAAAAGAACATTCATATTTACTGGTAACACTTAAATCAGAATTGCATATTAAAAGAAAGTTTTAATGTTCATTTTCAAATAAAATATGAACAAAAACAGCTTATTTGCAAGACAATACAATACATTTCCAGAACTTGCTCAAGATTTGTAACATCTGCTTTTTTTGTTTAGATTTAGTGTTTTGGCCACTGCATAAATCAACACTCTTGAAAAATTGTTCATATTAGAGAATGTAATAAAACAAATGCTCATTTTTTAAGTGTTGAAAGGCCTTGAGAGATTTTTAGCAAAAAATAGAAAGAAGGAAAATTATAATAAACAGCAGCAATATGTTCATGTCACTTACTTAGAAGTTCACCTGTTTAAATGTTTTCAAAGCTATTAAATCTTTTTTTTCTTTGTGATAAACATGAAGAAATAAGTTTGTGTAAATAAAGCCAATTTAGATAGATAATTACAAAGGTGCAAATGATATTTAAGGTTAACTAGAAAGACCATCTTTTGAAGTTTGGAAGAGGTGGACTTAGCTATGTGATTTGTATGTTTGTTTGTTTGTTTTGTTTTTTTCAGACAGGCTCTCACTATGTAGTTGAGACCTGGAACTCACTACGTAGCCCAGGATGGTCTCGAACTCACAGTGATCCTCCTGCCTCAGCCTCCTGAGTGCTGGGATTACAGGCGTGAGCCACCTCGCCCGGCATTAACTATGCAATGCTGAGTATTGTACTTCTTCTCTGTGTGCTTCGTTTTTCTCATCTTTGGTGATAAAATTTCATTGTTTAGCTCTCGAGAGTCTTGTGAAGAATTCCTGCATCCCCAAGAGTACTTGTGGTGTGCATAATCGTCCCTCAGCTAATGGTGTTATTAGAAGGACAAAGAGTTGGGCACAGCCCTGTCCACCTCTCTCCTCATACATTCTTCCCTTCATGTGTCTGATTTTGTGGGATGTGACCTGGCTACCATTTCTCTACTACGCTCAAAGAGTGTTTAAAATTAGGAGATGATCTCTAACATGCTTATAATTCTGCAATTGTATGAATCATTGAGACTATATCTTACACAATCACTTTTATAATTATTTTCTGTCTTCCACATCTGATGATATTCTGTGCTCAGCAACCCATTTTTGAGGTATAAAGCAAAACTTTTAAATGATACACTCCCTTCAGCATTAGTAAGCATCATCCTGACACTCATGCTTTAACTTAAGTGAGCAGCTTACTACATAATATTACTACTTAATATATATCTGTGAGCTCTGCCATGAGCAGGCTTTAATTCATCATAGCTCTGAAAAGGTCTTGTCTTTTACTTTATACCTTCTCCCATGAAAGCAGATCTACTCCAATAAGTATTAGTGAGAAATCTCTGTTTTATCGAGTATGTCTTGAACAAGGATGAATGATACAGGGTACCTCGCAAACAGCACAGCAACTAACTTCTAATCACAAAATAAAGATACTGTCTCCATTGCATACCATGCAGCCTGGGTCTCTTGAGAAGTAGATACTAGCCCAGTATTAAAATGCAAGGACAGTTAAAAAAATGCTAGCCAAAGCCGGGTGTGGTGGCAGCACACCTGTAGTCCCAGCACTAAGGAGGCTGAGGCAGGAGGATCACTGTGAGTTCGAGACCAGCCTGGGCTACATAGTGAGTTCCAGGTCAGTGTGAACTACACAGTGAGACCCTGTCTCAAAAAACAAAAAACAAAAAACAAAACAAAACAAAACAAAAACCCCCCAAAACAAAAACAAAAACATGCTAGCCAGGTATTGTGGTACATGCCTCTAATCCCAGCACTCTGGTGGCCTAGGCAGGAGAATCACAGAAAGTTCAAGGCCAGACTGAACTACACAGCAAGACTTTTGTCTCCAAAAAAAAAGAAAGACAAAGATTCTTTAAAGTAAATCATTTATTTGTTTGAAGATTTCTTACTCTGCTCTTTCAGGTCTTCATAAAAATATATATCCTAGATTGTTGTAAACTACAGTCAGCCCTCTGTTCTGTAGAGCACTAGATCTTATTCCTCCAGCCAACTCTACACTCTACTTTGGTTACTATAATCCAACCCTCCTTTATCTCCTGCCACCCACACTTCCCAACTTCTAGTAATCACTATTGTATTCTCTTCTGCTGTGAGATCCATTTCATTTTAACCTTGGCATATGAGTAGGAACATGAGGTATGTGTCTTCTTGTATCTGGCATATTTCACTTGATATGATGCCTTCTAGTTTCATCCATTCTGTCAGATATGATTTCTTAAAGAGATGGAAATACTAATTACTCTCATTTTATCATTATACACTCTATGCGTGTATCGAAATACCACACTGTACTCAAGGACAAGATCACTTACCATGTGCTGATTTTTAAAAATTGAAAGTAAAAGTTTTGAAATAAAAACAATATTAAATAAAAAATAATACAACCTCCAAAAGTAACAAAAAAAAATCTCATAAGAGAATAGTGAAGAGTCTGAAAAAGGCTGAAAGGAAGCATTTTAGACTCTTTCAATCTAAGGAAGATTCAACCAGCCCACTACTAAGTCCTTGAATGAATCTCAGCGCTGAGAGAAGACCTTGTTGACCAGGAGCTGCTGTGTCAGTGTCCCTGCTCCCCTCCATCTCTGTCAGAGAGCAGCCTCTAGAAAATGTGGCTAGAGCAAAGCACAAGATGCATGTCAGAGCTCAGCAGTCGGGCGCTAGGCCAATAACATGCTCTGTAGGTGGAATCAGCCAGGCATATGTCCGGGCCACCACAAATATCTCTTCCATGTTTCACTGCTCCAGTATCCACTGGAAAATCCACTTGCAAACTAAATGCATCTAGTTTTTAAAGCCTCACTCATTCAAAAATTCCCTTCCAGAGCTTTTCTACACCTGCCCCTTCTCTTATCTCTTTTATGTGTTTATCCAAATTTGCATCATCCTTCATTGTTTTCAGGTATATTAAAAGCCATGACTTTCTTTGTAGTCAGGAAATTAAATATCTGCTGGTTACCAGGATGCCTCATCTCTGGAAGACAGTGAGTAGGAGGGTAACGGGGAACCCCTCTCCTACCCCATGACGGAGTGGCTGCACTGTCATCAGACACAGGCCCCATGTACTATGCTGCACATCATCATGTGGCTCTGTCACCACCAAGGTTCTGGAATTGCTTCATAAAATCATCAGTGTCTTTTACTGGCCAAATCTATTGGGCATTTCACAATTATTATCTTTTATATATATATATATATATATTTAACATTACTGATTATTCATTTTTTTAAATTCAGTTTTTGCTGGACAATTTTTATACTACTATGCATATTTTCTTTATGTTTTATAGGCCATTGTCTTCATGTCTTATGGACATTTTTCTGTTTTCCTACTTTGCTATTTTCCTATTTTGCTCCTCTGTTAATTTTAAATATTGGAGTTCCCTATGATTCTTACTTCAGCCTTGTGGTCTTTTCACTCCATATTCTTTTCCTAGGGACTTTATTGCACTGTATAAGAATAATTTTTCACTTATTCATTCAAAGTTGTATTTATCAAGGTCTTAGTAGGATACCCGTACTGTGTTATGCTCAGAGGGTAAAATTACGAGAAAAAAAAGCAAAACAAAACAAAAACTCTGTCTTTAAAGAACTTACTATCCAAATGGAGAACTTAAATAGTTGAAAAGAAAGAGGCACCACTATGAGGAGAGCGGCCATGGTTTATGGTACAACACGGTAGTACCTAAATTAGATTTGAAAACTTGAAGAAGATTCTTACAGGAAGAAAATCTCCGGTGTGTGACAATAACATTAACAGACACAAAAGGACATTCCAAACTAAGAAAGCACTCCATACGAGAAGATATAATTTAGCTAAGGAGGTCACTTTATCAGCAATATTGAGTGAAAGAAAAAGATGGGTCACAAAGATGTTGAAAAATAAAGCTCCTGTAGACGTGAGGCCATGTGGGCTATATTGCCACCTTGAAGCTCTTGTCAATTGCTGTGAGGATCTACAGACAGGTTCAAGTAAATGCATGACTTAAGTTTTTTCAAAAGCTTTTGGAAGCTCACTCTGACTCTAGCCTAAGAATGGGCTAGAAATACAGTATGCTGTGTGTAGTACAATATCTGAGAAACAACCCAATCAGTTTGATCAAATGCTATTTAACCCTACTATGTACCAAGCACTTAAAATAGTTCAGTGATAAATGCATGCTTTAGAGTAAGTATTCAATATGATACAATCTCATTAAATCAAAACTACATAACAAAATAAAGCAAAAAGAAATGTATAGGTCTTATATATAATATATGTTTATGTCTATCATTTTATCATTTTCTCAGCTATTATAACTCAGTGAACCAAACCAGAAATCCTTTACTTTTTTATTTGCCTCTACCTTCACTCCTATTTGGTCTGTTCCCATTCTAAAGTATACCTTGAATGGATCCATTTTTTAAAATATTCATTTTTACCATCATCAAGCCATACCAAGCTCATCTGCCTAAGCTCTGAATTTTGCTTCTTAAATTGGTCCCAGCTTTCTGTTCACCTCTTACTAAATCTACTCTCCCCCCACTAGACAGAATAATCTTATGTAATGAGTCGGGTTTGTCATTCCGTTTCAAAATCCTTCAACAATCTCTCTTTATATTTAAAATACAACTAAACTCTGTTCCATGCCCTACAAGACCTCAGGTAATCTGACTTTGCAAAATTCCTTAATCTTTTCTCATGCTACTAGGCTCTACCCACCTCCCTGCATGAATTCAGTCACATTACGTTTCTGAGGATTCAAGAATAGATTGTGATTTTCTCACATAATTACATCTACATATACTATATAGTATAGCTGCACTTTTCACCTCCTCCCTGGTTACCACTCTGCTGCATAACACCCCATTACTTTCTTGGCTACTCTAATAACTATTATTTGGGCTTCTTGCTTTTGATTTTTCCCCATATAGAATTCAAAATAGTCCTTTGAAATTGTAAATCAGATTTTACTCTCCTCTAAAAAATTCTTCAATAGCTCTTCATCACTTTAAAAATAAAATCCAACAACCTGACTATAATAAACCTAACCTTACGTACTTCCCCAGCCTTCTCTCTGACCTGAACTTTTTATAGTTTTCCATATTCTGTCTCTTCCCCAGTTGCAATGACCTCCTTCTCAATCATCCAAAACCATGACATGTTCGTGATTCCTGATATTCAGCCCACCAACCAAGGACCCTCTTTCTCTGGACATCTGTGAAGCTCTCATGCTCATTTTTGTTCTCTATTGAAATAGCATCCTTGGCCACTACCACGCTCCTACACTTCCCCCATCACTTCCCATCCCCTATGTTATCAAACTTCTCGGAAAAGTTATCACTAGAGAAACTATTTGGTATTTACACATGTGTGTCTTATTTATTTCACTTAAAAGTACTAAAAGGGTGAATAAGATCTAAATGGTATAATTGATAATGTGAAATAAGAAGAAAAGGGCTAGAGGTATAGCGGAAGTGGAAAGGGTAGGGGAAAGGAAATAAAGGAGAAGTAAAAATATGAGAAAATGAAAAAAATGGAAGCAAAGCTTTTGTAAATAGGGAAGGGTGGAGGGGATGAAGGGAGGGCAGGGGAATGGGAAAAAAATAAGAACCAAGACCTGTCATGTAAAGGTTCAAGATCCCAATGATGAATGTAACTATACTGTATACCTAAAAAGTACCAATAAACTCCATGAGGAAAAAAAAGAACAGTTATCACTAACTGGCATTATAGCATGTATTTATTGTCTCCATCATTCATTATAATATAAAGTCTTTGGGATTATGAACTTTGCTTTTTTAAAATATTGTTTCTTCAATGTTTAAAACAGGGCTTAATCCACAATAGACATTTAATGAACATTTATGGACTGAAATAATTGGATACATGAAAGCTGTATGTTATGGCTTAAATCTGCATGTCCCCAAAGCCTCTGGTGCTCATAGGTGATCTTTTTGGGAGGTGATTAGATCACAGGTGTGTGATATTGGATCTTGGGTTTACAATATTGGATTAGTCCACTAATTGCTTCAGCATACTTCTGGATGTAGATGATGGACTTACTGAAGAAGGAAGAGCCATCATCGGTGTGGAGCAATCAATAGGCTTGTAGCCTGTATGGAATAAAAAGAGAGAAAAAAAGGAAGGCTTCCTGCTCCTGCCTGCCATGCCGTGAGCTGTTTTTCCTCTCTGCCACTTTGCTAAGATGCCCTGCCTTGAATTGAAGCCTCTACAAACTGTGAACTAAAATATACCTTTCCTCCTTTAGCTTGTAGGTGTTAGGCATTTTGACTTAGAAACAAGAAAGTAACTAAGATAGCCTATTAATTAATGCATTTAGACTATAGACACTCATTAATTCGGTAAGTTCAAGAGATATCCTACCCAGCATCTTTATAACACACCTAAACTATGTGTAGGTGGGAAGAATCCATGTAATAAGGAATTTCTGAATAAAGTGTTAGCAGGTTCACTAATTAATAGCAAATTGGAAATACTTATTGCGTAATAACTTTCTTGGCATCTCTCTATGCCAATTTTTTAATTAATCAATCATTTTGTCAGTAATAATGTTTGAATACTATTCAATTCTCTTTTCTTTAATCCCATATATTAACTTCAATTATACAACCGGATAAATGTTGTTCAATAAAGATGTAGATTCCAACAATTAAATATTATCTGAAAGAAAAAGATGACTTTTTACAGAGATTTTATGATTTCTAATATATAGATGTATGGCTATTATATAAATGCTTTTCACTTTCCTACAATAATACAATTGAAAATTCTTTACTTAAACCATTTTAAGTTGGAGATCATATACAAACGAGACTCAAAAACTTCAACGTAACACCAACACAAACATATTTGATAGTCAAGTTTCTAAAAACATACAGGTTGATTCATTATAATTTTTCTATTTTTAAGTAAATTGCATAAAACCACTTATAAGTTACAATTATTCATTTTAATATAGTCTTTACCTAGAGGTTAATAAAATATCAGAAACCATATCAAATCTAATTAAAGTTAAATATGATACTAATTCAGTATTCCAGAGGCCAAATTTTCTCCAATGATGAGGATCATACAGTCTTACTTAAGAATTTTTCTATTAAAGCCAGCAAAACAAACATCCACAAGCCACCTTACAGTAAGTAGACAATAAAAATATAAAGAAACAAACACTTCCCATGATGAAATATTGCCTTGACTTCCTGATGAAGAAAAATATATGTATATTGACATGCTAGATGTGTTTGTAATTATATCATAGAATTTATAAAAAACCAAGAAATTAAGTTGTAAATTAGGGGGATGAGGAAAAAGAAAAGCATCACAAAAACATATGAGGGTGACTACAGAGAAGTTTCTCCAAAATGGCATGAAAGTAATAACATAGTTCAGCAAAACTACGAAGAATAAGAGATTTTAAAAACAAAATCTATTCTAACTGGATGAAGGGAGGGCAGGGTTATGGGGAAAAATGAGAACCAAGACCTGTCATGTAAAGGTACAAGATCCCACTGATGAATGTAACTGTACCATATACCTAAATGCACCAATAAACTCAATGAGAGAAAAAAACTATTCTATAAGACCACAAACTGAGTATGTCTGAGATTCTGTATGTATGTACACGGATGTGTGCATGCATGTGTGTGTTACAGTGGTGATGAATGGGAAGGAATCAGAAATATTATTTTGAAAATACTTTTTCCTAGAGTATGTATTAGCATTCTGCCATAATCAATTAACCCAGCACTCATCTGTTATCTTCCAGATTCTTTGGGTAAGAAATCCTAGCTATAGGCTAGTTCAACTGATTCTCATCTTAGTCGCACAAAGTGTGTGTTGAACTGTGGGTTGGCCTAGGCTCTTTGAGGGAAAACTTGTGCCTAGTTTCATTCAGTTCAGTGGCAGAATTTAGATCTGTGCTGCTGTGGGACTGGGGACTTTCTTTTATGTTGTTCATTATTGCCCGAGTATCATTTTCAGCTTCTAGAGCCCAATTCCATTCCACGGCTCAAAATCTCCTTATCTTCAGAACCACTAATGCATTGCCCAGTTATTTTGCTTATGACGCCTTCCACTTTCCTCTTCTGACTTTTAGAGGGCCCCATGATTAGGTTAAGCCTCTTCAATAACCCAGAGTGATCTACCTATTTAAGGTCACCTGAATAGTAACATTACTTATATCTGAGACGTCTTTTTGCTTTGTAACATAACCTGAGGATGTTATGCCAGGGCACTGAGATCGAGAGGACCACAATTCTACTTACCACAAGTGTAGAAGTAAAATATATTAATGTTATATTAACATGTTTTAAAAAATATAAATTTCAGCTAGACTGGATGAATAGGTTCAAGAGATATACTATATTTTATATCATGGTGAGAGTAGTTAATAACAATAAGTAATGTATTTGAAAATTACTACAGCAGTAGATTTTCATTGTTCTCAACTTACATACAGAAATAAGTATGTGATCTAATGTATATGCTAATTGACTTCACTTATCCATTCCACAGTGCACATGTAGTTTTATATCACATTATATACCATGAATACAAATAATTTTTATAAGCAAATTAAAATAAAGAAATGAGCACTTTTTTAAAAAAAAGACATAAATCAACTGTGCACAGAAAATTAACTAAAAGAGAAAAAACGTAAGGACAAGGTATGATAGTAAAATAGTAAATGTCTGAATTAAGATTGATCAGCCTTGGGCCCAAGATTTAGCTCAATGTTTCTGCTGCCTACCTTACAAGTGTAAGGTCACAAGTTAAATCCTCAGTACCAAAAAAAAAAAAAAAAAAAAAAAAAAAAAATCAAGATTGATCAGGTTTAAATCCTGCTTGGGCCACTTATTATCTGCATCATTCCAGCAAGTTGTGAATCTCTTTTCTAATGTACAAATTAGGCATAATGATAGCCATCTCACAAATATTAAGCACTGAACAACAGAAACTCAAGAAATGAAAAAAATTATATTAATTATGCCTTACAGATATCTGAACACTCTTCATTAAAGACACAATGCTATCTTTTACCTCTTTTTCTTACACTATGTAGAGAAATGAAATGTTTTGATTTGACTTAGATTATTAGGATAACTTGCCTTAATATCAATTTAGCTCTAGAGAGAGAAGCAATAGTTTTCTTATTTTTAGTTTCATGTTTAACTAGTCTGCTAAGACCATGATATTATAAAGGATCATCTAGGGCAACATAAAATACTAAAGTTGACTTGCAAAAGATTTGGAATTCAGTCTTACAGAACTCTTCCACCGTATGTTTGAGTATCTGATTTCTTTTTTTCTTTTTCTTTTCTTTTTTTTTTTTTTTTTTTTTTTTTTTTTTTTTTTTTTTTTTTTTTTTTTTTTTTTTTTTTTTTTTTTTTTTGAGGCACGGTTTCACTGTGTATAGTTCAGGATGACCTTGAACTCATTATGTACTCCAGGTTGGCCTCAAACTCGTGGTAATTCTCCTGCTTCAGCCTCCCGTGTACTGGGATTACAATCACGCTTCACCATGTCAAGCTTCTCACCTAATATTTTAAAGACTGAAATACCTAGGCTTCTAAGAATAAATTCTACTGATTCAATGAATGTATAAAGTGCTATAAAATATGCAGCACATTTTTATGGTGTATTAGTCATTTTTCCGTTGCTGGAACAAAATACCCAGCACTCCAAAACTTAAAGATTTTTTTGTCTCGTGGTTTCAGAGGGTTCAGTCCATAACTGAATCGCTCCAAGGCAGGAATACTGCGGCGGAAGGGCATGGCTGCGGAAATGTGCTCAACTCTTGGCAGACAGAAAGAAGAAAGGGAGAGAGAAGGGAGCAGTAGGATACGAATGCATTTTCCTGATCACACCCCAGTGAACTACCCCTTCAATTAGGCCCGACCTCTTGATAGCACATTGAGCTGTGAACTCATCAATGGATTAATCTACTATGAGTGTAGAGACTCCATGATCCAGTCACCTTTCCAAAGCCTCACTTCTGAAGCCATGAGATTTCTGAGGGAACTTTTAGGTCAACATTGTAACACGCATTGATAATTTTGTGGATGATATACTTCTCACAATTCTGGCCTCATGGGGCTTCGGTCGTACTTTTTCTGCAGGTCAACCCTTCAACACACAATCATTAATCCTTCAAGCTATTAGTTAGTATTGTTATTATATATACTATACA
>NW_022900930.1:18815598-18846055 GCF_012274545.1 Fukomys damarensis
ATATATTAATATATTAGCTATATAGTTATTAACCTCTGGGTAACTGACCATCCCTTTTATGGATGTGAGATCATGTGTATGTGACTTTCATTTTGAAAATATTTTTAACAATTAAAATTTACAGTATTCAAGTGGCACCTGGATAATTCAAATTATCAATGGGATATTGATGTAAGGTAAATTTCTGGGTGGTCACTTTTACTTTTCTGGGTCTCTTCTCACTCCATGAATGAATTTTAGGATTGTTTTCTCTGGCTCTACGGAAAAGGGCTGTTGGTGTTTTTATTGGTATTGTGTTTAAATTGATATATCAACATTCAAGTACGGTCATTATGATTGTATTTATTCTGCCTACCCAGGAACAAGGGTATCTTTTCATTTCTTCATGTCCCCTTCGATCTCCTTTTTTAACATACAGTAGTTTTCACTGCAGAAGTCTTTCAATTAACGTGGTCAGTTAAATCCTAAGTATTTAATTTTTCTGGATGCTATCCTGAATGGTGTTTTCTCTTAATTTCTTTCTCAGTGGATTCATTGTTAGTTACAGAAATGCTATTGATTTTTGTGTTGATTTTGTTTCTTGTTCCATTAATTTTAAAATTCCTTTGGTGTATTTTTGGGTCAGCCATGTGGAGAATCATGTCATTTACAAATAATGATAATTTGACTTCCTTCTTTCCTATACCTCTTCTGGCGTTCTCTTCTCATAAATCTGAAAGTGGAATTCTGATCGTCTACAGAGCCCTCTTTTGAAAAAAGTGCTCTAATACATCCTTATATTTTGCAACTAGCTTGCCACCCTTCTGTACGTCTCCTTCAGATGAAGAAATGAAATATCACTGCTGAACTACATCCGTGATACCAGGAATGAGGAAACTGATCTACCGAGGTTGGGATAGTATTCCTTCTTGGACAAATCCAGTAGGAGGGAAGAAAGATGTTTTCAAGCCTCACATTTGATTCTTCACTTTTTGGTGTAATTCTGATGATAAATAACATCAGAGTGGGTCATCACTACTGAAAACGTGTCCCACTGATCAGTAATGCTAGACAGTGGGGGATAAGAATAATGTTATACTTAGTCATAATAAAGCCATTTATATAAATATTTTCCCTAAGACCTCTTTACAAGATAGTGGCACATTACAAAGTAATGAATTCTATTCCACCTGAATGTAGCTACTGTGTCTGAAGCACTGAATTTTGAGTTTGATGCCCAGGACTAATTTAGTCTGAGTGGCACTGAAGGGGGCAGAATGAAGTGGAGAATTTCTGGGGCACAGTGTGGAAAGCTTAGGAATAGCCTTGCAATTGGCAACCTATTCACTCCAGGCCAACATTAGGGACATAAAATTATGGCTGGGCAGGATTTAAAGATGAGAAAAGTAGAATTCTACACATAAAGAATAAGGATGAAAAGAAGGTAAGCGTCACTGATTCTTTCGGTGTCCAGTCCAACCTTGATATAGATTAGGATAAGCATTGTTCTTTAAAAGCAGGCAGCATAGTGCAGTAGAAGAATCAGAGGGTCAGCCATGAAAAATGTCTGTAGTAAGTTTTAACCAGTTGTAGGGTATGACTTTGTGTGATACTGTAACCTATTTGTGTGTTAGTTTTCTTAGTTATAAAATGAGTTGAAATTTTTAAATCTGATTCACAAAGGAGATAATTGTGAGAATAAAGAAATAAATAAAATGTTCTAAAAATTATGGATTATCTAAATACCATTCCTTTTATGGATTTTTAAGTTTGAAAAAAATAAGTTATCCCTGGAAGCTCATGTGTAAAGATGTAGCATTTTTTTCTCCTTATAGTCAGATATGGGAGAAGTGACGAAAAATTATTTTAGGTTTGCCCTCTGTTCGGGTATTTTTCTTGTATGTTTGAGTCTCTTAAAGCCAGCAGTAAAACAAGAATCTGGTGAAAATTTGAATATTTTTATTAATTGATGGTAGAAATTATTATATGTGGAACTCTAGTGATACCTGAACACTGTATGAGAGAGAGAATAGCAGAGAAGATGTCTTTGGCTTTTTCATCAATAAGAGCACAGATCTTTTATTGTTTGGCCTGAATCAGTACTTTGTAGACTCCACAGAGTGTCTTAGGCACTGCATAAAGTAAATTGGGAAAAAAAGAATATGGGCAAAGAGGGTGTTTATAAGCTTCCTAGAATTTCAATTAAATCTGATGTAATGGACATAAAGGAGACGTTGATGTATTGCATAGATGTTATCTTATGTTCTGGAATAAGATTTCCACACAAAAATAGCTACCGTCCTAATTGTACTAAATCATTTAGGATCTTTTCTACTAGGTTCATTTTTCTAGTAACTCTGGTGAGGAATCATTCTCCGCCATGTAAATTAAAGACAAGATGTTAAGAAGCTGAGTAATCTTTCTTACAAAATAGGTAAGATGAGACTATATCTCTGCATATCTAGGGATAGATATCATCTTTTTTATTTTTTGTCATAATATGTATAATGTTTTATTGTCTTCTTTACATCCTTTTTAGACTACATCAGACAGGAGAAAGAAATTTAAAGAGATTCTAGAGAAAAGTGGTGAAGGGAAGATGGGAAATAGCTTGTCTTGAGTCTGAGTATTGATCAGACCTCTTGTGGGTCCGAAGAGGCAGATATAAGTATAATTAGTAAGAAGAAATCTCAGAGAAAATAGTACAGAGGGTATGGAAAAAGTGAAGCAATCTATGACATCAAAAGTGACCAAAATAAATGATAACGACAAAACACTCACCTATCTTTTTTTTTTATTCAGAACCCATTGATGTCTGATTAAAAATCATCCCTTCCCTGCTAAATTTTTAGATCTCTAATTATGTCTTCTCTAAAATGAATTGAAGTGATAAGTAAGTGTCTAAGCTTCTGTAGGCAAAGTTGACATAAGGAAAAATTATTAAATATTTAGTGTTTATCTTAGCAACCTAATCCCTTTAGTCCCCCTGTAATCTTTTACAAACTAAAATAGCGTATGAGATCCTTTGTGCTATTTCCTCTGTTGTATCAAAATTTGTTCTAAAGAAATTATCTGTTGTAATTATTCACTTTGAGATACACATGAGTTGCAGGTGTTAAAGTTCCTGTAGGTTTTCTTTTTGCTTCTATTTTGCATTTTTTTAGGAAGGGATAAATGCATCCATTTCATGTGAGAATCATGCACATTGATACTATTGCAGAAAGAAGCCTGTTTCTAAGAGAATATTTGATTGAGAGGGAAAATTGTTTGAAGTGCAGGACATGAATTTTGAATTTGCCTTTGGACAATTTGATTTCTCTGAGATAGGCATATTTTATGTGGAAAATGTGAGTGAAAGCAACTGCTGCTTAGGTGTATTTATAGATTTTCATGAAATAATTTTATTACCATGGAAATGGTTCAATATATTGTATTATTATTATCATAATCTGGCTCATATAATCCATGAACACTAAACTATAGCAAGAATATTTGTAGTTTCTTAGCCAGTTTGTACTAAGAAAGTTTCAGGCCTAATATTAGAAAATCTTACAGGACTGATCTCCCTTAGATCTGAAGGGAAGTCACTGAATTATACCATTCCCTAATGCTCACTCTGGATTGGTGTGAGAGTTGCCTCCTTAAATCCTACCACTAACTCTGCCCTCTCCTCATGGGTTACCTAACTGCTCACATACTGAGTAATACTGAGAGACTACCAATTTCTTTCTGGCTGAACAAGTACTCATTAAAGCTTTTAGAAGGTCTGGTTGGAGCTGTCTTTGAGGAGATGATTTTCTCTGGAAGGCATAGATGAGAATGCATACTTTATCTTCCTTCTCTTAAGTTTAACACGACAGACTGAGGAAGTCAGTTGTGCTCTGATTTGCCCTCCCATTCTTAATGGAAAAGCTGGGATATAATGGACTAGCATGAAGATTTTCAGGTTGATCTTTAAAGACACTCTGCTTGACGTTTGCTTGACCCATCATTCATCCTTGAGAGGCCAGAACAATGGAGTGATAGCAGATCTGACAGCCAAAGATGTTAGAAAGCAGGAAGCTGTTGGAATGCAGGTTTAAGACCCAGTTATGCGACCTACTGGCAGAACTTGTCCAATGAACAAACTAGTTGAAAATCAATTCTTTCTATAGGCAGAAAGTATCGGCTGGGTTTAAGGAAAACCAGAAAATAAAACACAAAGGCAGAAGTTGCCTCCTCTATAAGGTTGAAAATGTTTAATCCAACTCAAAATCTGAATGGCTCATTCAAATCAACTGTGTCCACCTCTAATTCCATAGTCTTTTTGGAAGGTGCTATTAATCTCACGTCACCTCATTGCTCAGGGAAATTTTTTTCTCAGTTCTCACTGATTTAAAAAATATTAAATAATTTCTTTGAATAAAAGAAAATATTAATAAATGCCACATAAGAAGTTAGTATTGGAGAATGAATTTACTGTATTTCTCTGTGCTAAATGGTATCAAGGTACAATTACACAAACCAATGACAATATGATATAAAATAAGTGGATGTAATGATGAACATTATTTGATTGTCATTTTGTGTATAGTGTAATGTAGTGTTCTTTACAGAACAATAAATAACTCTGGTATTAATTATTTATTATCAATATTCTATATTATGAATTTCAAATCATTTTTGTAGCAATAGACACATTATACTAATCTATAATTTTAGAGTTCTTGACATGTCCTTTGAATTTTCTCTCTTACTTTATTTAACAAAATATGATCACTCTACCAATTCTCCTCAGAGAATTGTTTGTGCAATTAACATTTGGTATTGACTTTGAGCCTTTAAACGTCATATATTCATTTAACTAAGGAAATAGTATTTCAATTGTGTAGGAAGACGTCTGTTGAAAAAGTACATCTCAAAAAAACCACTTCTTAAAGGGCTGGGGATTTAGCTCAGTGGCTCGGTGGCCTGCCTCGCAAGCGCAAGGACCTGAGTTCGATCCCCGGTACCAAAAAAAAAAAAAAAAAAGAAGAAAAAGTACATCTCTCATAGTAATAATTTTAATTTCAAAATGTTAAAATATCCAGACCATAATCCTGGCTGATAATAAAAAAAAAACGCATTATACAACAAGTTATCATTAACAGAGGCGTACAGATTCTGAAGGCCGTTTGTGAAGGAAGAGCAATCTTGTCGAGGTGGGGTAGGCTCCAAGGCTGCTTGATCTGAAAGGAGCAGTGCAGTCCACCTGTTAAAGTACAATTTCAAGAACAGAGCAGGACTGATTGTCATATTTTATCTGTAATCAGGGTGAGGTTAAAAAAGGGGGGGTTTTCAAGAGGTGAAGGGAACTAAAAGAGAAAAAACAGAGATTGGCGCTTTTGTCTTATAGCGATATTTGCTTTCATTTATGCACATTCCTGACTAACACAAATGACATGGTTACTTACTGTCCTGAAAGTGTTGGATATTCCTATTAGTAGAAAATACTTGTAATATGCAAAAATAAACATACTCACTACCTGATACTCTTCTAATTCATTCTAACATAATCCCATATTGTATTTTTCTTGAAAAATACTAGCAATATGAATGAATGGCATCTATAAAACTAGGCTTGTTCTACTCAATTATTATTTCTTACTTCATTCAATAAATATTCAACGAATATTCCTCATATATTAGACACTAAGATGTGTTAATGGTACCGCAGTAAAATCAATAAAGGTTTCTTTTGGATGTCTATTCACTAGGAAGAAGATTTAAAAAATCAGGTGATCAGCTGAAGAGTGATGTGTCCACATGCTACTGGGACATGCTGAATTGTGTTTCTAACATTCATAGAATCAGAACGCTCCTTGCAAAGTTTAAACTCTGAATCAAAGTTAGATAAAGTAGGGAGCAGAAGGTAATTTAATTTATTTACCTGGTACAAAATACTGTGTTAAAGACTGAAGGTGATATAGGTTTTTAAAAGATAATTTTGTACTTATAGAGCTTATAGTTTAGTAATAGTGTTAATATGATTTAAATGTACAAAATATTTATTATGCAATAGATATTGCCTTACCTATCTTTTTTGTATTAATCCCTTTAATCCTCATGACATCTTTATGAATTAGTTAATTTTACTATTTATAAAGGAGGAAGCAGAGTTATTAAGTAGCTTACCTAGAACTCCCTGGTAGCAAGTTACAGATGTGAGATAGGCAAGACATTCATCTGGGCCCTAAGTCAGTTAAGGCCCCAAGAAATATGTGATTGTAAGAAAAGATCAATATATATAAATTTGAACATGCAAATGTAAAAAGCTCAAGAGAATTCTTTGGGTTTACTGAGGCCTTAGCCTTTCCTCTTTAGCCTCTCATTTGTAGACATGTTAGATAACATACAAGTCTTTCAGTGAAGCAAGGTATTTCTCTTTGATTAAAAGGAGATCTGTGATCTCTTCATACCTGCTATGTAGTCTTACATACAAAGTCGTCTCTGGCCATACCACCTGAATGTACCGGATCTCGTCTGTATATACAAGTCTTGCAAAAAAATTTAAAAACTCAAATTCCTCCTGGTGAAAGTTCATCTCTTTTTCTACACAAAGATAGGTTCAGGGTGTCCTGCTGGCTTCACAAAATCTTTTATTAGAAAGCACTTCTGAATATGTGGAAAAGCTTGAACATTACTAATTGACAACTCAAAGTGATGCTGATGAAGCAAAAGAAGATTATCTACATCTGACTGTTCCTACAGTTACTATTGTCTATCTCTACTGGTGCTAACTTCCTGTGAATTCTATACTGCTGGAATTTAGGCGGAGTTGCTTTATAATCACTCAACATTTTAACCATGACTACACAGGCCTACAAGGAGATCTTGCAATATAATTTTCAATTATGTTAAACTGTTTTCTAATCACTATTCTTAAACATATTATGCATTTGGAAATACAAGTTATTTTGTTAAATCTAATCTCAATGGAAAGCTTTCATGCTCTATATCAAATGAAAACTAATTCAACTAAACTATCTATGCTGCACATTAATATTAACCAATTACATTAAATGGAAGTACTATGAATATGTTAATTGCTTTCATTAAACACTGATTTCCTTAATTACTTTCTAAGTAAATATTCTTTACTAAACTATTTAAGTGTTTGCAACATTAAAATTCAATAGGTAATGTGGATGTCCAATTTGGTTAAATACCTATTTTTAAAAATCTATTTTACACTGCAAGGTTAAAATATATTTACAAAGTCCAGAAATGAATATGATTTTGATTTCAACAATGTCATAGATGTTATTGAATGAAAATAGTATTTCTGGTTTCCATTCTTTAATAGACAAGACTTCTGAGGATGCCATTTTCTGCCTTCCAATGAAAAGGCCTCTCTTGTCTTATCAATGTTGACTGCCACACAGATCTCCATAGTTTCAATTTTGCTTAGTATTAAAGTATCCCTTCAAGTTAAGGGAGAATGAAGGTTCGGGAGATACATAGGCTTTTATTACCTCTAGGTTTTTCGGTGCATGTATAAATTGCATCAAATTTCCTAATTGTTCTCACATGGGGATTCAGGGGGGAAACATATGCACCATGAGATTCAAAAGAAAAAGTTCACCCAGAACCTATTTTCCAACTGCTCTTAGGCTTAAAAAGTGACATTAAAATTTCAGGTTTATTTATTTATTTTTGGAAAATTATGATTATATATGATTATGAGGTGTGCGGTACTATTACAATGTATGTATGTGATACGGTATGAGTCCATCAAACTAATCATTGTATCCGTCACCTTAAATAGTTGACCCTGAGTGTGTCTTCCATGTTCATCCATGTTGTCATATGTGACAGAGTTTTCTTTCTTTAAAAGGCTGGAGAATATTTCATTGTATCTAAACAAGTCATCTTCTTTATGAACACAAGTTATTTTACATCTTGGCTATTATAAAAAATGCTGAAGTGAATCTGAGAGTGTAGATGTATTTTTAAAACACTGACTTTAATTCCTTGGGGTGGGCGTGTACCCAGCTGGGGATCACTGGATCGTCTTTTAGCTTTTTGAGGAACTTTGATACAGTTTTCCATCTGGGCTTTACTATTTTACATTCTTACTAACAAAGGTACAAGTATTCCCTTTCCTCTTCATTCTCATTAAAACTTATCTTTCTTTTTGACATTAATCATTTTGATAGCCATGAGGTGACATTTTGTGGTGTTACTTTGTATTTCTGCAATGATAATATTGATACCGAGCATTTTTTATGTATCTATTGACCATTTGCATGTCTTCTTTTGAGAAATATGTATTCAGAACCTCTGCCCATTTTTCATCAAGGTAGTTATTTTTTTGTTGCTGAGCCTTTTTAAGTTCCTTATATATTTTGGATATTAGCCACATATTAGATATATTTCCTATGAAAATTTTTTTCCAATCCTTATTTTGTTAATTTTTTCTCTGTGAGAAATCTTTTTTTATGAATATACATACAAATTTATTTTTCTGTTAGTTATTCTCTTCCTTTCTTTTGTATTTATTACAATTTCTTAGTAGTACATGTTTGCACAATTACATATAGTGTGGGAGTTGGTACATGTATGCAATTCATGTTCTCTGTTTCATTTTTTTCCCATTCCCTCCTGTCCCCACCTTCTCAGTATCCTTTTAATATGAAATAATCTATTCTATCTATTTTTAATCTTTATTTCATGATCTTTGGAGCTCAAATCCAAAAGAAGTCAATACCTAGAACAATAGTATATAACTTTTCTCCCCCAAATTTTAGTTTCACATCTTATTTTTAAGACTTTATCCATTTTTGAATTGATTTTGGAATATGCTATAAAGATCCAATGTCATTATTCCATAGGTGCAAATCCAGTATTCACAATACCATTTACTAAAGAAACTTTCTTTTATCTTTTCTGTGTTCTTGGCATCTTTGGCACAAACATTTGAATGTAAATGTCTAGGTTCAGTTTGGGGATTCCTATTTCTATTTCTGTAAAGAATGACATTAGTATTTTACTTGAGATTGTATCTTGGGTATTACAAAAAAGTTTAACAGTATTAAATCTTCCCATCCAATAATATAGGATAACCTTCCAGTTTTTGTGACTTCTTTCATTTCTATCATTGATGCTTTATAATTTTCATTGTAGAGAACTTTTATTTCCTTTGTTAAATTTATTCTGAAATGAGTCTCTTATAGGCAGTATAAAGTTGGGCTTTATATTTTTATCCATTCTCTTTGTCAAACTTCTCAGTTTGTTCACATATTGTTTTCAAATTCACTTGATTTTCTATGCATATACAGTATAACCTCGAGTTATGGCTGGGCTGAGATATGAATAACTTCAGTTATGGCTGGAATTTCAGTTTTAACTTATGAACAAAGTCCTGAGTTATGACCCAAATTCCAACCGAGTGTGCTTCCAGATGTTTTCATATACAGGCTTAACCCTTAAATAATTCTTGAAGGATCATTACAATATCATTTCCTGTGTGTGGTTAATTGAGAAATCCTGGGTCAAAGTCTCTCTAAGGACACTGAGATTTGCCTGTGTATAGGAAAATGACTTTGAAGATAGTATAGAGCAACCTGAGCCTTCAATTGATCAACTTAAATTACAACCAGCCCTCATGAATGCATTGAGTTCATAAGTCAAGGGACCATATTATATTCTTCTAGTTTACTGAACTCCTTTAAGGAGACTGTTCTGAATCCCTTTTTAGTCATTTCATAGACTTGCATTTCTATAGGTTATTGCTGTAGTTTTATTGTTTGAGGCGTGTCATAATTCCATGATTTTTTGGATTGAATTCTTACATCAGTGTTTGCATCAGTGTAAAAATCTAGTCACTTCTGGTGTTTACAAGTAGCCGTTGGCTGTTATATAACTTTACTATGAATTCTAGTCTGTGATTCTGCTTCACAGACTGGTAGTGATACTGGTATAGACAGATCTGGCCACTAGAATCTAGTCTGTTAGCCCCTGAGAGCAGTCAGGGTTGCTATCCATGTTCCACCACCTCTGCAGTCAGTTGGAGCTGCTAGCTGGGTACTGTGATACAGCAGGCTGGAATAAAGGATATTTTCCCAGGTTGACAGGTACCAGTACTTTAGTTTTGCAACTTGAGCAGAACTAAATGTATGGTCCTAAATAGATGGAGATAATGCTCAGAATGGTTGGAACCAGCTTCTATGCTCAGTTGAGAGGCACAATTAGGGTATTTTCCTTCTTGGGTAGAGACTTGGCATAGGTCTTGAGGCTGAGTTGAGCAGGTATTTAAATTCTCAGGTGAGGCTGGTCTATCATTCATGATTAAACTAGGTGTATCATGGTGAGTATGTCTTTCTCTACATAGGGTCAAGGTGAGCTTTGAAGTAAAACTGAGCCCACTATTCTTTGTTGAAATCTGGTAGGTATTTCCGCCAGTGGGGCCTGTGAGGAAGAGCATGCAGGCTAGCCACCGAGGCACTCAGCCAGATTTATCTTTCTATTGTGCTTCTAAGAGTGATCAGCCCAGCTTTATGGGTGGACTAAGCTTGTAATTCAGCTTAGGTGCCTCTGCTTCTAGTGACACAAAATCCATGGCTAGATGCTGTGAGCAGTATCTCTTTACTTTGTTTCTATCTGACCCAAAGTGTACTTGCTATGATTTTACCCCCCCCAGATGTTCCCCATGTAGTGAGACAGTTGGATCCCTTCAGAGATGCTTTGGAAGCTAGGGAATCAGCATGTCTAACTCAGAGTGTTTTCTTCCCATTGTAGAAAACATGAACACAGAAGAATTGTCTCTGTGTGGCACTGTGACAACCCGAGAGAGGGAGAGTAATGATAATGTTCAAGTGAGACTGTTTCTCTTATACTTCACACAGGTTACATCCAGTTCTGTGATCTACTTGGTTGTTTTGGGTTTATTCCTAAAGTTTAAATTTTTTACCAAGATGTTCTTTTGTATGAATAGCTGCTACTCAGACTTTTAGTGGTGGGGTGGGGGCACAGAGAAGCCGGGAACATCCTTTTCTGCCAACTTGCTGAGATTGCTCCCCATATTTCAGGATTGCTTGTTTACTAGGTTGATTGTTGAGTGCTATTTAACACTCCTAAAAATAAAGGATATTTTTAAATGTAAAATATGATGGCTATATTACATTGTAAAATGTGAATTTGGAGTCACAGAGAAAAAAAGGAAAAGTGTTAAAAGATTTACTTTAAGAAATTATTATATTATACAGCTCCCCCTAACTTTTTTCCTTAAAAGGCCCAAATCAGAAAAAAATAAAATAAAATAAAATAAAATGTAGTTTCTATTTCTTAAATGCTCTTTCTTCGTAACATTTTGGTAAAATATTGTGGCTTTATTTATTTGTTTAGTTATTAGCTTATTTATATGCAGTACTTACTTACTTACTTTGCAGTACTGGGGTTTGAACTAAGGGTCTTCTCACTGAGATAAATCACCTGCTCTATTTTATCTTTTTGATACACTTAGCTAATGTGCTAAGTGGCTCATACTGGGCTCAAACTTGCAACTCTCTTACCTCAGCCTCCCAGAATGCTGGGATTACAGGTGTGTGCCTGATTTAGTTTTATTTCAAACTGCTTTATTAAATTTTTTAGCATATCAATAGTTAATGTACACTAAGCTGCATTAATTTAACAAATTTTAACATCCACTCATTCATAATACCATCAGTACAATCAAGATGATGAGAATATTTAGTATTTGCATTCTGCTCTTGGTAATCTCTTGTACTTGATCTTGTCTGCTACTCTTTCCATTTATATGTAGCAAATACTATTATTTTATGGCTCTTTTGCTAATTTCATAAATGAATAAATAGTTTTAAGATTTATCAATCTGGGGATTGAGCTCAGTGGTTTGCAGTCTGCTTGACAAGTGCAAGGTCCTGTGTTCGATACCTGGTACCAAGAAAAAGATTTATCCTTCTTGTAGCATGTTATCAATAGTATCTTTTTTAATGATTGAGTAGATTTTTTTGTATGAATAAACTACTGTTTGTTTTCTTTCTTGTTTTTAGTTGTTATAAATAAGGCTGCCATGAACAGTTATGTATAAGCCTTTATTTGGAGCAGTGTTTTAGTTTCTGTTGGATAATAGGAATGAAACAACTAGGTCATATAGGATCAACATGAAGTATGTTAAGGGACTGTCAAAATGTTCTCACAGTTGGCATCGCCCTTTTACTTTCACATCAGTATTGTGTGAGAATTCCAGTTTTTCCATCTCCTCTCCAGCATTTGTATTTTTTAAAAAGTCATACTAATGTAATGGGTGTGTATTGATAGTTTGCTGTGTTTTCAATTTGAATTTCCCTAGAGAGCAGGAAGATTTTGCACTTTTTATACTTTTGCCATTCGTATACCCTCTTTCTTCAATTATCTGTCCAATCTTTTCACCCTGATTTCAGGTGAAAGGTTTATTTTCTTATTATTGACATTTTACATTCTTCATTCTGATTCCAACTTCTTTAAAAATTTTTTAGTCCATAGTTTCTTTTTTTTACTCTTAGATTAATTTTTCTCTAATAAGACAGTTTAGCGTTTCCAAGTTTTACATTGTACAGTCTTACACACTTCAATTATTAGCATTGATGTCATGGCTTGTGTTTAGATGTCCCACCAAAGCCTCATGCAAATGAGGTGGGGCTATTTCAGAAGTGGTGGAATCTGGAGTGTGAGATTCATGGTGCAATGCTAGGCTCGAGAGCAATAGGATTAAGGGTGTTAGTGATATCTAACCTAAGGAGTCTAGATAAGATGAAAGGGACAGGAAGACGATGTTAAGGTTCCCTTGTTACTTTTGCTACTTTGTACACGCGATGTTGCTTCTCCTCTGCGATGCTTGTTTGCCATCCCTGCCTTGGAGCAAGCTGATTATGGACTGAAACCTTTACAAACTGTGAGCTTAATAAACCTACCCCCTTTAACTTTGGATGTTGAGTATTTTGTGGCAGCGAGAAAGAAAAGTAACTAAGACAATTGGAAACACAAAAGCATCTTGAGACCTCAAAATGCAAATAAACCCTAAATAAAACCACACACTATATTCAGTAAACAAATCCATCTCAACACTCCACATCCTGTATTCCTCTACTTTTCTAAGAAAATAAAGGCAGTGTGAGATGTTTCACAGCAATAACCTTATTATTCCTACGGGTTAGGAACATGTCGGATTTCCTTATACTAGTATTTAGGGTAGTTTACATTTTAATTTTTTAACCGTGTCTTTTGAAGGGTAAGAATTTTTAGGAGTGACAAAGCACTACTTACTTTTATGAATCATCACTCGATCATCTCTAAGATATAGTTGTCTTATCCAAGGTCACAAAAGTATTTCTATGTTTTCTTAGAATTCTTAAAACATTCATTTTAGTTCACAGAAAACTGAGGGAAAGCAATGATCATGGAGAAATAGTGATAGAGGTCATGCTTGGTACAGACTGTAAAAGATAAAGAACAGTGCTAGACTATGCAGAAAGCAAGGACCTCATTCAAAATGATCTCCACTGGTACTCTGGATATTTTTCAAGGACTCAGAAAGCTTTTCTTTGACCATCTGGTGTTAGGAGGACTACTTCCAAGACTTGCAATTCTCACTTTGGAAAAATCTGTAGACAGGGCGGAACTTCCAGCCTTTAAGGAATCACAAAGGTTATAGCAGCAAACATTTCCACCTTCAGCAGTGTGACCTGAGATCTGTGAGTGACAAGAGCATGTGTAATAGCCACGTACTTAGCCGCATCCAAGAGCCCCAAGAATGAGCTAGAATTTCCTGCTAGCTTTGTATTATGCAAGCATGAAGCCAGGTAAATTAATGTAAATGGAAAAATTGAAATTTTTCTACCTTTTAGGTTACAATGTTGAAATTAACAAATAACGCTGTATGAACTAATTCCAGATCTCACAGTTTCTTTCTATTGTTCTTGCTGAACTGCTGGTACAAACTAGTCCTGTGGTTTTTGCTGGCTTGGGAGCAGTGGCATGGAAAAGCTGGTGCTTTCAAATTGCAAATCTCGTCTCAGAACATTTTCAACTTTGCCAAAGACCTGTCTTCTCTCAGGTTTCAGTGTTCATTGCTCCTTCAGGCAAGAGGTGAGCTAGGCTCACGGCGAGCTCAACTAGTTGTGAGTATGTGTTTGTGTGTAGCTATGTGTGCAGTAGTGGAGTTTGTTGCTGAGCAATTGACTTGTTTTTGGAGTTTCCGATGTGGCTGCTGTTTACCCTTCTCTTTCTTCCCTGCGTTCCACCAGATAGTTATCTGGGCTAATTATTTATGCTGTACACAAATTAAAATGGGATATGTAATCATTGCTGTATCTGTTTTCCTTTTCTTCTTTGATAAAATTTCATTATATTTGATAAAGATTTTTTCATAATTTGCAGTTTTGAATTAGAACCACATCTCAGTTTTATTAAAGATATAAAATGCAACCCTACCTTTTTTTGCATTTTAAAAAGGTTTCCACAGGCTTTAATCATATCCCTGTCAATATTTTATCATACTCTGTGCCTGTCAATTATGTATTGTGTATGTTTTAATACTACCAAGAAATAAGTTTTACTTTAAAAATAGGTTTTTCTATGGGGAGAGGAGGAAAGGGTGAAGGGAGGGCAGGGACAAGGGGAAAAATGAGAACCAAGATCTGTCATGTAAAGGTACAAGATCCCAGTAATGATGTAACTGTACTGTACCCCTAGAATGTACCAATAAACTCAATAAAAAGGAAAAAAAAGTTTTTTCTAACACTCCTGCCATACACCCCCCCACACACACAAATAGACACACAACATTTCTCCTTTCATGAAAGCACACAAAGTCATAGATGAAGTAGGAAGGTAAAATAAATTTATAAAATTCTGCCCTCCACTTTTTCACTCTGTGACTATTTATTGTGCTATCTGGTTATTTGCTTCAGGCTCTGTACCCTCCCCTTCTAAGTCTGAATCAATATCAGTGAACAATGTTTGTCCAACATTCTTAATTAATTTCTACTACATTTGGGCTCTTCCTCACAGATTAGCAAAATCTCACTCAGTTACAAGGCAACATTTGAATAGTGAATTAATTAATCAGGTTGAATTACACTCTTACAGGTTATTAATTTTTCTACTTATAAAATAAAGATGATGAGAAGCCCTGTCAAGGGACCAAGGTCACATCTTGAAGCTGTATGAATAGTTTATCTCTGAGGCTGATATTGCCTAATTAACTTCACCAAAATCAAACAGCTGGAATTTGAATCCTGTTCTCTCTTGTTCAAAACACATTACACTAGATTCTTTACTTAGAATTTTAGTTTTCTATTTTCAATAGATGTCAGGATCCATATCAATTAAGACTTTCTTCTTAATATTGAGTAAAGCAAAATGATGCTACTTAACTTCAATAAGTAGATTTATTAGACAAAGGAGTGAAAAATATCAAACTCTGGTCATTTTCTGAACAGGAACTTTAAGGAAATTTTGTCCAAAACTTTGATTGCAACAGCATAATAGCAAAATGAATTTTATACAAATTAAATTTAAGGCTGAACAATGACACATGACCAAACTCTGTATGATATCCTGTTGGTAAGTATATTTATCCACTCTTTGCTAAATACCTGAACCTGGATTCTTAAAAGAGAGCTTTATTTAACTCACAGCTTTGGAGGTTGAAAGTTAAAGGTTAAGTAATCTCATCCGTTCGGCCTTCCACAAAAGCTACCCTGGCTGCATCCCAAAACAGTGGAGGAATGGAAAGGGAAGCAACCATGTGCAGAAAAGGTCATGTGCATCGAACAAGTTTAGTTTATAACAAGCCACTATTGTGAGGATTAACGGGGATCCCATAAGAACAACATTGATCTTGTCCAAAGGTGATGCCTCCATTGACCTCATTACTTCACCCTAGGCCCAGCTTCTTAGAGGTTCCACAGCTCTCAACACTGCCATACACTGGAGAACCAAGCATGTAGTACAAGAACCTTTTAGAAACCAATCACGTCTACACCATAGTGACAATTTGAAAGTATATATTCCAATTTCTATTTTTTCCTAGAGTCCTTATCTCCTAGTTGATATGTGGATGGTAAATAAAGCTGATCAGATTCAAATGAGGGATTCTCTCTATTTTTCTCATAACTGCTTGGTTATAGGAAAAAAATAAAATACAAAATTCACATTCAATTAACTTCCTTTATTCTCCAATTTTTAAAAATATAAAAGTGACTCAAAAGGTTAAAATGCATGGGCTTTTATTAAGCCTTTACGAATAAAGCTATCTGCCTATCAATGATCATCTATCTATCATCCATCTATCATCTATCTATCAATCAATCTATCTGTCTATCTTGCTGTGCTAAGAATGAAACAAAGGCTTTACACATGCTAGGCAAGCACTGGACCACCGAGCTACATCCTTAGTGATGTTGTCAATACTTTGCCAAGAGAGAATAATGCTCTTTCCTAATGAATGATTTGGTCTGATATTCTATTATCTTATTTTAAATAATAAAATACTTACAGTAAATATCTATTTTTGTCTACATACAAAGATTTAGAAAGAGCTCCACATTATATTTGTTATGACTTTTTAAAACAAAAACGACTTCTTTCTGAGGGAGCCAGAATTAAAAATCAGTCAATCATGTGTCCCGGACCAGCTATGGATGTTAAAGTTCTGCAAAGTTAAGGCAAAGGATATCTGTAATTGATGGGCTGGCCATGTAGACTAGACTGCATTTAAATGATTCTCCTAAATAAGCTCCCTGTCATAATGGAGGCTCGTGCAAAAGGGCAGGAATTTCATATTCAATCAGAGGGCAGGAGGAGAAAATTCTTCCCATATAATGAAAATTATAACCTTGAAATACTCGAGAATTCAACTTTGAGAAAAGCAGAAAGACCCAAATCCTATCATGTGGTGAACCTGTGAAGCCCAAAGTCACAGGGTAACCTCAATTTCATGGCATCTAGCAAAAGAGCATCTAGGTGGTCACTCCAAATTCTAGATACCTTATTAATCATCCTCATTTTGCTTTTAAAATCATGCATTAGGCCTCTTTATATGAGTAGATTTTAAATATAAGTAATTTGCAGTCACAATTCCGTACATAAACACAACTTTTAAAATTATTCAAGGTTTTATCCTATTGCATGGTTAGGCTACATTTCAGTTAAAAAATATGTGTCAAGTTGAAAGGTGTGAAATTATTTTTTAAGCTGGCATTATAAATTATATGCCAGAAATGTAGGGTACCTTTCCCTAATCACAGCAAATGTTCAGGTACCAAGTTAACTTTTTGAAAGTATACTTTTTAGAAAATACACTGAAGTCAAGTATCACACAGCAGCAGGACCCAGGCAGCCTGAAATACAGATGTGCTTCTTATGTACTGAGTTACTTCTGTACAGGGTAGGGAAACACAGTAGGAAACTTGCACATGGAGTCAGTTAAGTCTGAGTCCTAGCTTTGTTCATTTAATTCTTTAAATTTTTGAAGATAGTGGATTCAGAATTTAACATGAAGATAATACATATGATAAAGACTATCAAAAAAGAAAATGCCTTTTAGTCATATGTAATATACAATTGTAGAGTAGGTAAGATTTTTCTCGTCCTCTTTCTTCAACCCTAAAGAAGAAAAGCACCCATTAGCATTGATCAGAGCAGAGAACTCATTTTAGGTTACCTTTCTTACTGAGTAACTATGTTAAAATGACTTTATCCAATGTGACTCGGCAGAGCAGCAAAACAGTAATCCAATGTTTCTGTCCAGCATGGCAGGGAGAGTATGTGCTTTCTGGCTTTTTCAGGACTCAGGCCTGTTTAACTTTCTTCAGACTCAAAGTTGGTGTTGCACACAGTTAGAAAACCAGACCTCTTGGGGTACAGCTATGTACAGTGGGACTGCTCATTCTTAGTTATCAATAGTTGAAACATTTTAGAATACAGGAAGGACTGTGGCTAGTCCTTATTCCCGTTTGTTGTAGTGAAATCCACTACATCTAACACAACTTACATTGTTGGATCCATTAGATAATTTCCACTGTTCTTTCTACATAAATATGACTTTGTGACCCGGGGTAGAGGAGAAACTATAGCATGTCAGCAAGATTTCCTGTATGTCCTAGCTAAACACCATTTTATTACATCAACTAAGGTCCTAATTTTTCATTAATACCAATGTAAGTGATGGACAGTTGCTTTTATGTGCTTCTAGTATGATTATTAAATTTGTTGGTTATTAATATGATCATTTTGCCCTTGGTTTCAGGCATGCTGAACAAAAATACATTATTTTATTAACTTTGGGCCAAATTGCAGATCATTTGGCTCATAAAAGTACTTTGCCTGCTCCCTGAGGTTCCTTAATGCTCTTTCCACTTCTTTTCTTTCCACTTTCCAGCATAATCTCATTCTGCTTTTATGACATTAATTACCTCTACATTGATTACTTCCAAATTCGTTTCTCTAAGTTTAGACTTTTCTTTAAGAATCAGTTCTATATCGGTGTATCTGCTGGATTTCTCAGACAGTTTAACCTGGCAAAAAACCAAATTAAGTTTTATAATTACCTACATTCATTTTTCTTCCTGTTTTAGTGAAATCAGTTAAGTCCTATCACTTTCCAACAATCCACTTTCCATTTAGATTCAGTGTGTTCTGTTCTACTCTGTTCTGTTCCAGTCTTTCTGCTTCACTGCCACACCCATCCAGGTGCTAAATTTTGTGATATTTTGTCTCAGAGAGTGTGGTGCCAGTGCTGTGTCTGAGCATCACTTCCTGACATTAGATCTTCATCAATGGTCTCCTTGAATTACGAGGAAATATTCCTTGCCTTTACTTTCCTCTCATTCTAATGTCTCCTCCATTTTTATACCTAGTTATCTTCCTACAGCAGGAGCAAGAATGCTATTCTCACTTTTATAATCTGCTCTCTTCCCATCATCCATTTGATAAAAATCTAGATTATAATCTTACACTTGATTTTTTGTTTGTTTGTTTGTTGGTTGGTTTCCTTGTCTGTTGCTTACCTGATCCTCTGGACTCATGTTCCCAACATTTTTATCATTCACCAGTGCTATTTCTGAAACAGTATATTTTCACAGATTGTTCTTTTCCATCTAGAGTCCACCCTTTATCTTCCAAATTTGCCAATTTCTATTTGTCATTTACGGATCTGATCAATTTCATATCCCCAATAATAACTTAGAAATGCCATTTTCAAGTCATAGTATATTTTCACAGATAATTCTTGTTCATCTATAGTCCACCTTTCCTTTCCTCATCTCTATTCATCATTTAGGGATGATCTTAATTTTCTATACTGTAGAGTTCATTCTTAATATTATCTAATCATGTATTCCTTGGGTTTTTTCTTTAAACCTGTGTTACAACGTGTAACATCTGCTGATTTGTTGGCCTCTCTCATGATATCTGGAGATATTTAATCAAGCATAGATCTCCAATTATGCTTACAGTACTTGCTTCTTAGAAGAAAATGTTTCTATATTGGTTGATTGGTCAAGTGGCAAAGAACATTCCCAATTCTTTTCAATGTTTTACAAGAGTAATTTTAAGATTCTTTCTTTCACCCTTAATTCCCTGTGTTAAGCACACATCTTAATCCCTCCTTTTCACTGCAAGTGCAACTAAACCACATTTTTCATAATGTAACAGCCATACTTAGATTAATTTAAAATACTGAAGATAAGAGCAAGTAACTGAAGTGGACAGAAGTCATTCAAGAGAATCTAGGTCATGGGCTGGGAATTTAGCTCAGTGGTTCCGCTGCCTGCCTTGCAAGCGCAAGGACCTGAGTTCAATCCCCGGAACCAAAAACAAACAAACAAAGAGAATCTAGGTTATTTGGCATTAATTCAATATTTCAGTTTTATATGCTATATTTACGAAATAGTTATTTAATATCACTAATATATGTGTAAGATATTTATAGTAAATCACTAATTATTGCTTCTATAAGTTTCTAAAGATAAATAGATGTAACACCAAAACCTGAGATTTTTAAAGTGGAAACTTTGATTTATTTCCATAATGAAGAATCCCCATAATTGTTATTTTACTGTAAAATATTTTGGAGTAATTTTGAAAAAAAATTCAAAGCTGCAGTATACATTGGTGTCCTTCTAGAATTTTCTCAAAAACTTTTGAGTATATAGGAAATGAGATAGACAGAAAGTGCTCAAGATATGAACAAATGTATAAACAAATGGCTGTATCTATTCCTAGACACTGTCTTGAGAAATAAAATATTAAGGGTAACTAAACTGAATATCCTTGTTTTGATAAAGACTATCCCTTAACAGTTGATGTATTGTTAAAAGGTGACTTAACCTATGTCCATGCCACAAGTATCTGTTTTGTAAATAACAGAAATGTTTTGTTCAGATGGAAAAGTTAATATCTTCAGTTTAGAATTGGCCTATCATTGGTAAAATACTGCTAATTAATCTAAGTGATTAATTAAATCCATGCTTGAGGGCTATTTTTTCTCCTAAAGCCTCCTAATTACTTATCAATGAGTGTGATTCACATTCTGGCTTATCTCTCAGTTCCTTCTTGAGCTCTTTAAAGATATCCATTGAGGGAAAAATATAATGTTTTGGAAACATTTACCTTCTCTTGAATGAGCTTAAGTCAATGGATAGAATAGAAGAGGGGAAATAGTGGTATTTATTACAATATAGCACAGATCACCATATGTTTCATGCTAACATAGAGTACTGTATCTCATTCAGTAGTAATTAATGAAAATCTCTGATCACTGGACACTGCCTCTCAATTCTCCTGTGCTTTTTCCCATCTTGCTGAGGCTCTCAAAAATACCTTCCCCTCCTTTTCAATACTTTCCTGTGTCTTTCAAATCAGTAATTTATATTTTTTGAAATTAAGAATAACAACAAGTAGATAAATAGTATATACTGTGTTGGAATCATTGCATTTGAACACACCACTGGAATGTGCTTAGTGAACTTTTGTTTGCAGATGAAACCAAGGTAATTATGGATATGAGTATACTTCTCTATTTTTTTTTTTTTAGTTTATTGGTACATTTTAGTTCTACAATAAAGTTATATTCATCATTGGGATGTTGCACCTTTACATGACGTATCTTAATTCTTATTTTATCCCCATTCCCCATCCTTCCCATTTACAAAGATATTGTTTCCATGTTTTTTCTTTGCTCATATTTTTTCTTCTGTCTTATCATTCTCCTACCCCTCCCACTTCCCCTATTCTTTTAGAACTTTTCTTCCTATTACACAATATCAAGTGTACATTTGATCCTCATTTACATTTTTAGTTTTCCATACCAGAGCAACTATTTGGTATTTACATGTGTGTCTTACTTAAGGGTATGGCCTCAATGTGCACCCACTTAGTTATTAGTTTCTCATTCTTTATGGCTGAGTAGTATTCCATTGTATTTTTAAAAAACAAATCTTCTTTATCTATTCTCCAGTTGATGAGAAATTAGGCTGTTTCCAAGTTTTAGCTATTATAGAACTGTGTTGCTATGAACATGGGTAAGCATATATTACTGTGGTATGATTCTTTTAATTATTTTGGGAAGATAACCAACAGAGGAATAGCTGGGTCAAGTGGGACTTTTAATTCTAGTTCTTTGAGGCAACTCCATATTGAGTTCCACAGTGGTTGGGCCAATCTGCACTTGAACCAACAATGAAGGATTCCTTTCTTCCCACAACACACCAGCATTTGTTCTTGGTTGATTTCTTGATAGCAGCCATTCTTTGTGGTATGAGGTGGAATCTCAGTGTTGTTTACATCTGTATCTGTCAAAAGACCAGTGATGTTGAACATTTTTTCATATATTTATTTGCTGCTTTTACTTCTTTGGAAAATGTCTGTTCATTTCAGATGTCCATTTTTGAATTGGGTCTTTATATTTGGGGGGGGTCTGATTGTTTTGAGTTCTTTATGTATTCTAGATAGTAGACATTTATCTGAAGAACAGCTGGTAAAAATTTTTTCCCACATTGCAGGTTGTCTCTTAGCTGTGATTATGATTTCTCTTGCACAGCAGAAGCTTTTCTTTTCTTTTATTGAGTTTATTGGTACATTTTAGGTATACAGTACAATTACATTCATTATTGGGATCTTGTGCCTTTACATGACAGCAGAAGCTTTTTTAAAAGATGAGATCCCAATTGCTGACTCTCTGTGCTAGTTCCCCTGCTACTGAGGATTTGTCCAAAAGTCTTCTCCTATGCCCATGTCTTCAAGAGTTCTCATAACTTACCTTTCAGCAAGTTTAGTGTTTCTGTTTTAATATTTAGATCTTTAATCCAGTTGGAGTTTAGCTTAGTGCATGGTGAAAGATAGGGATCTAGTGCTAATCTTTGTCAGTTTGAAGTTCAGTTTTTCCAGCACTATTTGTTGAAGATGCTATCTCTCCTCCAGTGATGATGGTTGGCTCCTTTCTCAAAGATGAGATAGCTGAGTACACCTGGAGTTGTTTTTGTATCTTCCAATCTATTCCACTGATCCTTGAGTCTGTTTCTTTGCCAATACCATGCTGTTTTTATCACAGTGGCTTTGTAAAATATTTTCAAGTTGGGGATTGTGATACCCTTTGTCATGTCTCTATTGCCTAGGATGACTTTTGCTGTTCTAGGTCTCTTCTGATTTCAAATGAATTTTTGGATTGTTCTCTCTAGTTCATTGAAATATACTGTTGGAATTTCAATTGTGATTGCATTGAGTTTGTACAGCAGTTTTGGAAGTATGGCCATTTTGACTATATTGGTTCTTCCCACCCAGGTATAAGGCATGTTTTCCCATTTTCTGATATTGCTTGGATACCTTTTTTCAGGGTGTTGTAGTTCTCAATGTAGAGGTCTTTTGCTGCCTTTGTTAGAATGATTACTAGATATTTCATTTTTTGGATGCTATTGTGAAAGGGATTGTTCCTAATTTCACTCCCAGTGAGTCTGTTATTTGTCTACAAGAAGGCTGTTAATTTTGAAGTGTTAACTTTGTATTCAGCTACTCTACTGAATCTCTCAATTAAGTCTAGAAGTCTTTTGGCAGAGTTTTTTGGGTCTTCTCTTTAGAGTATTCTATTGTTAGCAAATAATAATACTGTATTAAGGAATAACCCTGCTGCTTATGAAACAGTCCATAATAGTCCTAAGATATAAGATGATTCTATTCATATCCACTTTGTGAACTGGAATCCTACTGATATAGAACACCAAGAAATCCAAATAATGTAGATAATCAAAAAAATGTAAATATTATAAACCTGGTAGACATTCAAACCCCAAAGTTTGTGTTCTCTGAAATCAAAGAATGAACTCTAGGAGCAATGGTGGTTAAGATTGGAAGAATTTATTGAGAAAAAGACAGCTCCTTCCTGAGGAAGACAGGAAGGGGTACTCAGAAAGTGAATTAAGTGGTTTACCCACACACCTTACTTCACAGAAGTGTTTTATTGATGCAAAGCTATGAGTTAAGGTGGGTTCAAGGTATACAAAAGTACAGTTGACTAATAAGATTATAGATATAGTCCCTTAGATAATATTGATCCAATGGGAAATCATGAGTTGGGACAAAACTATGATAACCAATAAGATTATAACAAGTATAGTCACTTAGGTAATATCGATTAAATAGTGATCAAATGGGGAAGCAAGTCATGCAGCAAGCATAATGGAAGGAACAGGACTTCCTGGGAAAGAATGGGCTATGGAGGTTTGGTCCATCCCTAAGGTGACTGATACCTACTTAGAATATTCGTCACTTTTATTCATCCTTAGTGGAAGTATGTGGGGGCAGTAGTTCTTCCCTTTTGAATTCCGACATTTTAGTAAACGTGTCTCAATTGTTTTCTGTGCTGAGATCCCAGCCTTGCCTAACTGCCTTACAATATTGTGTTAACTAACTTAGCTGTCTCTAATATGACAAGCCATACTTCTCAGACCAATGGAGAATTTGATGGGCATTGTTTTCTGCTTTAATGAGATTACCAACATTGTCAGTGACTTAAATGCTGTGTTTTAAAATTGAAGCTGACATTTAACTTAGTAGAACATTAACCTTGACTGAATTAAAATCATTATGTTTGCTTCAACTGATGATAAAAATCATCTGGGTTTGTTTTTAAACATGTATTTTATGAAGCATATGTTGATGTGATTGAGTGCCCAGCCCTGGGTGAATTGCAGATATTAAAGAAAAATTTTCGGTGCCTTGATCAAGATTAAAATCTAGTTGGGAAGAACAGCTGTGTATTTGGGACAAAATAAAGAAGTGTTTGGGACAGAAATAAATTCCAAAACATCCACTCACTTTCTGATTTATATGTCAAGAGTTGCAATTCTCATCATAATTTTCAAAACCATACCTAGCCCCATATGTTCTTGTGGCTTCAAGCTACATGTAAGACACATGAGTATCACATGATTGCCATTCCAAAACTGAGTTAATGTTCTTGTAATCTTATCAATAACTGTCTTTCTCAGCAATAAATAATAGTTTTCACCGGATTAAGCATTAGTGTTTACTTTAGTTCATGCTTTTTTCTTATTATCAAACATTGAAAAAATAACTTTCTCTTGTCAGTCTTGTGATTTCAGCTCTCTCTATCTCATATGTTACACTCAAATTCATACCCATTAAACTCAGTTATATAATCTAGAGGGGTTTATATGTGTGTGGCATTTAGTACATTGCTGGGCATTTGACTATAACGTTTAATTTATTATCAACTATTACTACTATGGTCATAATAAATTACCTTAGAGGTAATCAATCATATGAAATCAAATTATTTCATGTTCCTGTGTCTTTTTTTTTTCCTCATTGAGTTTATTGGTACTTTTTAAATATACAGTATAGTTACATTTATCATTCAGATCTTGTACCTTTACATGACAGGTCTTGGTTCTCATTTTTTCCCCATACCCCTGACCTCCCTTCACCCCCTCCACCATTCCCTATTTACAAAGACTTTCTAAATCAGGACACTCTTTCCTTCAGCTGTATGTGCTTTCACATCTTTCCTACTTTAACTCAGGACCAACCACTACTAAGTCTACAGGTAGAAGAATATTTGGTTAAAAGGTTAAATGTAGAGATGCACTTAAACTTACAACAGCAACAGGTATAAGATGGTTTTCTATATAATTATTGTTTCTCTATGAGTTTTGAATTCTGTACTCTTTTATATTTCTTCAAATAGAGGGATGCAAAAGGACTATAAGGAGGTGAAGGTCAGAAATGGTTAAAAGTTTAAGGTGAGAAAAGCACATTGTTTGAAATAACCATACAACTGCAGGAAAAGTAGTATTTGTGGTTGCATTATCTGTGTAATAGAATCCCCTGTCCACTTCATGGACTATCTGAGAACAGCTTGTATTGAAGCTGTGTCTCAGCCTCTCATCCTTTTTATAAATAAAAGTTCAGCATTAAAAAATACCTTTTATCTCTTTCTTTTCATATTATTTTGCCACATAGGTAGCAATTTGCTGAAGAAGTACTTTTAAAGAATCCTGACTTTCAGTGCACTGCTTCCTCAGCTCAAGGTTGTTCCTGTTCTCAAATAAAAATAAAATCTCTCTAAATGATTGCAGAGAGCTGATTTTATGGTCTGGGGGATGTTGATACCTGTCTGCTGATGGAAAAATGCCACCTCCTTTTGGTTAAGTTTATTTATGATTTGACAAGGAGGTGAGAAGCCTCAGGCCTCAGCTTTATCTGATGCCCAGCATGGCTTAAGATAAAAACGGAATAAAAGAAGTATAAGTTATTGCTGTTGAAAATTTATCTGTAGGTTTTGTCAATTTTGAAATTATTGACAGAGTTCATTGCTGTGAACTATTCCAATAATATTTTAATAACAAAAGCTGTCAATAGGATGAGCTAATTATAATGTCCAGTTATAAAACTTCAAGTTAATAATTTATAACTTTTTGCACATTATACTTGTCAAGGGTAAAGACACATATGTACTGTTTCAGTGCACAGTCTCTGAAGACAGACAGTGGATTTGAATTCAGGTTCTAAGAGCCTCTCCTTGAGTTACCATGAGTGTTTGAATTGCATATTATCTTCTGTCTAATCCCTGACTTTCTCAGTAGTAAAACAAGCAGAGTAACTCCACTTTTCTTCAGCTAATATTCTGTAAATTTTTCTTGTTATTTATTGTTAAGAAACCATTGGCTATTTTAAGGAACTGATTCCTTCCTTCAACATCCCCTGCACCTTTTATAGATGTTTGCTGACTTAACACATGTTTTTGAATTAAAGTATTTAATGAGTATCATTTAAATATGCAAGGTCGTCTCTCAGGTGATATGTAATAGTGATCATTCAGCAATTAGAGAATTTGATTGATTATCTAGCTGGAGTTTTGAACTTGAAAGCAAACAGCAATTCTAAACGTATTTTAAAATTTATTTAGTAGAAAAATTTTAAATTCACAGCAAAATTGAACAGAAGGAATAGGGTTCTAAAAATCTCTCCTGAGCCACATATGCGTAACCTCCCCCATAAAAAGGACTTCTTATTAAGTTTGGCTATCAGCTGAGAGTTGCACCCTTTTATGTAATTCATAATCTTTTTCTTTCTTTTTTAGTTTCTAAATTAATAGATGTTTTCATATATGCTCTTGGTTATAAAAACATGAAAAATAGAATTACATTACTGAATTTAAATGACAGATTTGAGAGTATTTTGCACTTCAAACAGTACTCATTAAATCTGAGGGGAGGAATTTGAAACATTAAAAATGAGTTTAGCTCTTCCATGGGAGGCAGACACTTTGCTGAAAATTTGGTATCAGATGATCTAATACCTATTTCTGAAATCAATGAGTTTTTTTAATGAGTTATAAAAAACAATGTGTTGGGCTGGAGATTTAGCTCAGTGGTTCTGCTGCCTGCTTCATTAGCACAAGGACCCAAGTTCAATCTCGGGTACCAAAAAAAAAAGAGAGAGAGAGAGAGAGAGAGAGAGAGAGAGAATATACAATGTGATTGGTTATAAAATAATAATTTTCATAGAGGAATGGAATCAGGAACTCTTGTAGAATGTATTCAGATGATAAGCAGAACATTCACTACAAATGAGAATATAAAAACAAAAACACAAATATCCAAGCACATTGCATATTGACACACAAAAAAATTATCAATTAATGAAGGAAACTCTCTTGTCCCTTCAGGCATTACTCCCAGAACAACATCTTGTCTTTTGGACCATCATGGATTGCTACAGTCTTAGTGAGACCAAATAAGTGAAAAGTAAACTCAGCCATTCCCTCTTACTTCTTAAAACACAGTCCAATTTCTGGTTCTTTGCTTTCTAAGAAGGGCTATCCATACTTTCCCTGACACCAATACTTTCCTGAGTAGTTAGGTTCTGTGCAACAATTTCAGGCTCTCAGCAGGTTAGCCTTTATAGGAGTGTTTTGTGAACTCCAACTCTTAATTCTTTTTGAAACTTATCATTAATGTGTCAGTAGAGAGAAAGATGCATTTCACAACAAGCATTGATTAAATACCTGAAGATCAATTCAATAGATTGGAAGATACAGAAACAACTCCAAGTGTACTCAGCTACCTCATCTTTGACAAAGGAGCTAACCATCCTCACTGGAGCAAAAATAGTCTCTTTAATAAATGGTATTGGAAAAACTAGATTTCAACATGCTAAAGATTAATACTGGACCCCTATCTTTCACCATGCACTAAACTAAAATTGAAGTGGATTAAAGACCTAAATATTAAAGTAGAAACATTAAACTTGTTGGAAGATAAGTTAGGTAGACCTCTTGAAGACACAGGCATAGGAAAATACTTTGTGAACAAATCCTCAGTAGCGTGGGAACTAGCACTAAGAACCAACAACTGGGATCTCATCTTTTTAAAAACCTTTTGCACTGAAAAATAAACCACCAACAGGACTAAGTGACAAACTACAATGTGGGAAAAAATTTTTACTAGCTGGTCTCCAGACAAAGGTCTACTATCTAGAATATATAAAGAACTCAAAAAAATCAGATCCCCCCAAATTTAAAAACCCAATTCAAAAATGGACATCTGAAATGAACAGACATTTCTCAAAGAAGTAAAAGCAGCAAATAAATATATGAAAAATACTCAACAATAATTGTCATCTGAGAGATGCAGATGAAAATAACAATAAGATTCTATTTCATCCTAGAAAAAATGGCTGATATCAAGAAATCAACCAATCACAAATGTTGGCAGTGCTATGGGGAGATAGGAACCCTTTTTCACTGTTGGTGGAAGTGAAGACTGGTGCAACCATTGTGGAAATCAATATGGAGATACCTTAAATAACTAGGATTGGAAGTTCCATTTGACCCAGCTATTTTCCTATTGGGTTCCTATTTTCCTATTCTTTTCCCAAAAGAATTTTAAAAATTGTACCACAGTGATATATCCTCACCCATGTTTATAGCAGCACAGTTTGTAATGCCTAAAGCTTGGAAACAGCATAATTGCCCATCAACTGGAGACTGGATGAAGAAGATGTGGTTTTTTTCTTTTTAATAAAATGGAGTACTACTCAGCCATAAAGAATGAGAAACTAAAGGCATTTATAGCTAAGTGGGTGCACATTGAGGACAAACTCTTAGGTGAAAGACACACATGTCTAAATACCAAATAGCTTCTCCAATGTGATAAACTAAAAGTGTAAATAAGAATCAAAATGTATAATTGATATTGTGTAATAGGAAAAAAGGTCTAAAGGTGTAGGAGAATTGGGAAGGGTAGGGGAAAGGTAGGAACAGAAAAGAAAATATAAGCAAAAAGGGAAAAAATGCAAACAAAGTCTTTGTAAATAGGGAAGGGCAGAGGGGGTGAAGGGAGGCCAGGGGAATGGGAAAAAAATAAGAAACAAGATGTGTCATGTAAAGATATAAGATCCCAATGATAAATGTAACTGTACTGTATACTTAAAATGTACCAGTTTAAAAAAAGAAAATACTAGTAGCACCTTAAGTAGTACCTTAAACTTCCTATTCTCGTTCAGCCTTCCAAATGTACAGGGGTGGCATGGATCTGTCACAACTTTGTTAATAGTACATTACATTTTCTTCTGAAGCTCTCATTCCACTAGTCACTGTAATTAGTGTGTTGTTTGCAGCTATAAAGGCACTCTTTGAAAGTCCCACTGAGGCCTCTATATTAATCTAAAGGTGAGAGAGAAACAACTCTGATATCTTTTCCAAATACATGCTCTGATCAACTTACAGTGCACACCCCTTTCAACTTTCACTTATTTTCATCTTTGAGAAAGGGCTATAAATCAGTTTGACACTGAGGTCTTTATCAGATTCTCAATGGGCAGTCTGTTGCTTTGTGTTGGATTGTGAGAAATATTAATTTCTATTGTCTTGGGTCCTTGGTGGAAAATAAGAGAAAAATTGTCTATTTAACTATAGTGTTGCAAGCTGTCATTTATATCCTTTATAGTCTTATTTTTGTATTCAGTCTATGAATTTCTAAATGAGTCTTTGACTTAGTTCATGCTTATCCATTCTATAGTATTTTTGTTTGTTGTGCTTTTCATATTTTCAAATTATATATTTGGCTACATAGAGTTTATAATTGTCATATGAACTTAGCCTATTTTAAATTATGGAAATCTTTCAAGGTATTTCTTTTTTGATATTTACATTTTACTTCCTTAATTATATTTGTACTAAAATTAACATTGCTTAATTTCCTTATTTGTAGTTTTACTGCTATTTCTTTTCACCATAATTTCTTAGTTTTTCTTCTTTTCTCTCTGTTTTGATTCATCATATCTCATTGTTTTCTTTTAATTTTTGAAAATCATTTAATGTTTCAACAGCATAAATTGTATTTTAGTTTTATAGTCATTACCATTGTTAATATAGGAAGCTTCTATTTTTCTAATTTATAGTAAATATTAAAAGTACCTATTTCTTTTTATCAAAGAAAATTGTGCTTTATTGCTTTACCCTTTTTCATCACCTGTGTTGGTATCATTGCAGTGTCTATCTTTCTATCATTTTTGCCTTTCATTTTTTCATTATCTAAATTTCATATCTCATGATACATTCTTTCCTAATTCTTTGGACTCAGTTGCTCAAGGAATTTGCTCCTTTGCATCACCAGTTTGTTTTAAACTAGCCTGGTTTATACTATTGTCCTATGTTTCATTTGAGTTAAATTTAGTTGTGTTTGTTTTAATTTTCTAAGATCTCTGGCAAATTCTAGATTCTTCATCATATATCTAAATTTCATATCTCATGATACATTCTTTCCTAATTCTTTGGACTCAGTTGCTCAAGGAATTTGCTCCTTTGCATCACCAGTTTGTTTTAAACTAGCCTGGTTTATACTATTGTCCTATGTTTCATTTGAGTTAAATTTAGTTGTGTTTGTTTTAATTTTCTAAGATCTCTGGCAAATTCTAGATTCTTCATCATATATAT
>NW_022900930.1:18846809-18896322 GCF_012274545.1 Fukomys damarensis
TATATATATATATATATATGTATGTGTGTGTGTGTGTGTGTATAATATTCTCCTATCACTCTTATTTTACTAGTTGCCTTCCATCTTGCTGGGATTCTGATCCTCTAGATATTGTCTGGCTATTGTATAGATGTTCCCCCAAAGCCTCATATAGTCATCAGTGGGACCTTTTCAGGTGGCTAGAGCTAGAATGTGTGATGCTGGAATTAAGGGTGTGTGATTATGCAGTTAGTCCGCAGATTGGTTTGAGTGTTGGTGTGAGTGATACCTCCCCTAAGGTTGGGTAAACTAGATAGAATATAAAATGTCAGATTTGTCACTTGTCACTTGCTTTTTGCTTGCTGCCTTCTGCCTCCTTTGCTTTGCCATGAACTGTTTCTCCTCTGTGATGCCCCTCTGCCATGCCCTCTGCCTTGGAGCCAAGCAACTGTAGACTGAAACCTCTATAAACTGTGAGACAAATAAACCTTTCCTCCTTAACATCGTTGTCAGGTATTTTGTCTCAGAAATAAGAAAAGTAACTGAGGCAGATGTTATTTCCTCTTTTCAAATTTCTTTATCTTTTTCACCTCCCTCTGCCTTTGTGCCCTTCCTCTCTCTCTTTCTCACTTCTAAACTGTTTGTATCTGTATATGTCATGAACAATGCTTCATCTTTATCTTTACTCTTAGAATTTTAAGTATACCTGTGTGTGTTTGGTCTTTCCAGCACAATATCCTCAGTGAGCCTGTGACAGTTACATGACATGTGCTGCCAGCTAATACTGGGTCTGCTCAGCATAGAGCAATGCTGCTGAACCTGTGACACATGTGCCACAGTGGGCTCATGGGGCCATTTCTGTCTGCATGTGAGCCAATTTTCCCCAGCAACCAAGTAACAAATAGCTTTTTTTTTTTTTTTTTCTAAACTAAAACCTTAGTATTCAGGTTCTATTGCAGTGTTCGCACTTCGTGATAAGGAAGTCAGTTTTGGGTTGCAGTCCGAGCATTCTGTCTCTAAAAGTTTTGTCATCACTGGCATAGAAGATACTTGTGAATATTACTAGCTGAGTTCCCTTTTTCATCAAGCTCAATTATACAGAGTGCTATGATCTGAATTCTGTCCCTTCAAAATTCTTGTGTTGAAGCCTAATGCATCTGTAGAAGATAATTAGAGTTAAAAGTAGGATGAGGTTCTAATCTGATATATCTATACCATTTAGGAAAGGGGCAAAGGAAAGGGAGAGCAAAGAAAGAGAAAGGAAATGGGAGGGAGAAAAGTGGGAGGGGGAGAGAAAGAGAGAGACAGAGAGACAGAGAGAGAGAGAGAGAGAGACCATTTAGAAGTCATAAAGGTATCTCGCACTAGCATGTAGCACCCTGATCTTGGATTTCCAGCTTCTAGAACAGAGAAAAAATGAATTTTAATTGTCCAAGATGTTTTTTTATGGTGTTGCTCCTCAAGCAAATTAATTGAGTCAGTGTTTTAACTGAGGCTTAAGTATCAGAAATCACCGGCTCTGAGATCTGCTCTCCCTCCAGCTTGCTAGGGCCCACCAGGTAGCCATGCCCTCCCCTGCCAGCACCACCATCAGCTCAAGTGCAAGGAAATTAGCCACACGGGCACCTCTGAACCCCCCCTGCCCCACTTTCAGATCTTCTGATTGGGCCAGTCCTTGGACCCACTCTGAAGAGGCATAGGTTGGTCATAAAGGGTATTTTTCTGAGCTCGCAACTTTGAACATCTTTAAAGAAGGGCTGGGGAAACCTGTAGTAGAGCTGTGTGGAGTTCAACTCTGCAGGAGGTCGGGGAACTCAATCTGGGCCTTGCAGCCAAAGTCAATCTGCATCATAGGGTTCTGCCATAGGCTATCTGAGATTAGGGAACTTGGTTGTGCACATGGCTATGCATGTTGTATATTATGACAGCAGAGATATAGTCTGAAAGAGGCCCTTCAAATTCACTTTTTTCCTTCTTTTTCTCATTCCACTCTGCAAATTCTTTCTTTTTTCTCTGCTCTTTCTCCAACTCATTCTCTTGCTCAGCCATATTATCTATCATCTCCCTTTCTGTTCCTGCTCCTGACCTAACTCAGATTTCTTTTATCATTTTTTTCTTTTTGCTTTATGTTCTCTTCTCTCATTTTACCTTACTCAAAGGTCAATAGTTTCAAGGGAAAGTAAGCCCCTGTTACTGTTAAAGGGATATATTCTTGTCCTTATACTTGAACTCTATCACTTTTGAATTTAACAGTTTCCTAAAGATTGTGTGGTTACTCTATGTTCTCTGGCTTCACTTGAAACCTTCTCCAATTCCTTTACTTATCTACTCCTCTCAACCTAACTCTGTCTAAGATCCCATCCTAAATGATAAATATGCTATATTGAAAAGTTTATTCACTGAAAACATGTTTTGGGCTACTTCCTGATTTTAATTTAATTCACATGGTTTAAATGTGATAGATTAATGACTCCCACAAGTGGTAAATTTGCAAGTTGTGCAAAATAGTCTCAGACATAGAAGATAGGATTGCAGTCAGTGACCATGAAAAGAGAGGACTCTTAAAAACAGTAAGGGATCTGTTGAGTTTCTGGGATCTTGATTATTATATGACTAGGTGTAGATTTTTATTTTAAAATGGCTAGTTGGAGTACTATATGCCTCACTTATCTGTACGTTAAATTCTTCCCCTCTGCTTGGGAAGTTTTCTGCCACTAATTCTGTGAACAGCTTCTTTAAGTCATTTGTATTTTCTCCTGCTACTTCATGGATTCCTATCAGTCTTATGTTATTCTTCTTTGCATCATCTAGGAGTTGTTGGATCAATTTCTCATGATCCAATACTGTTTTTAAGAGACCTCTCTTTTCACGGTCACTGACTGCAATCTTATCTTCTATAAATGAGATTTTTATCTTTGCATTCTTTTATTCTGTTGTGAACACTTTCAATGGAGTTTTTAATTTCCTGGATATCTGTTTGAATCTGTTTCATGGATTCCAATACTTTCCTATGTTGGGCATTTATTGTTTCCATTTCTTTCTTATGCTGGGCATTCATGGCTTCTATCGTGGTCCTGAGCTCATCTATTTTTTTGTCAGTTTCTGTTCTAGAGTCTCCAATCACAACTGTCATTTTGTTCACCAACAGAAGAACAAAATACTACAAGCAGTAAGAGAAAAGAAACAAATCACATGCAAAGGAAAGCCCATCAGAATCACAGCAGATTTTTCAACACAAACCCTTAGGTCAAGGACAGCCTGGAGTGAGGTATCTCAGTCCTACAAGAAAACAACCTCCAACCTAGACTGATGTATCCTGCAAAACTCTCTTTCAAAATGGATGGGGAAATAAGATATTTCCATGACAAAGAACACCTGAGAAACTTCATGAATACCAAACCAGCACTACAAGGAATTCTAAACAACATCCTAGAAAAAGACAGACTATTTGCCCATCAGTTGGAAACTGATAAAAAATATATGGTTTTTCTATAAAATGGAATATTACTCAGCCATAAAAATGAGAAAATAGATTCATTCATAGGAAAATGGGTATATATTGAAGATATACTCCTAAGTGAAATAAATAAGGCACACATGTGTAAATACTGAATAGTTTCTCTGGTGTGAATAATCTGCAGTAATATAGAAGATCCTAACAAGATTACTGACATTGAGAAATGGTAAGAAAGGAGCTAAAGGTGTAGGGAAGGTGGGACGGGTAGGGGAAGGGTAAAAATGGAAAAGAAAAAATGTGAGATGATGAAAAGATGGAAATAAAGTGGTTGTAGATGGGGAGGGGACGAGGGGGTGAAGGGAGTGCAGGGACAAGGGGAAAAATGAGAACCAAGACTTGTCATGTAGAGGTACAAGATCCCAATAATGATTGTAACTGTACTGTATCCCTAAAATGTATCAATAAATTCAATTATAGCTGGAAAAAAAAAGACAATGAAGGTCACAACACCATGAGGCCCAACAGACCAAATCAATTAGGCAAGACAAGAAACTAAAAGGAGAGGGCAAAAAATCAAAGAGTCAACAAAAGGACAATAACATGACAATAAGTCAGTACGTATCAGTTATAACCATCAATGTCAATGCTTTCAATTCACCAATCAAGAGAAATAGACTGGCAGAATGGATTAAGATGCAAAATCCAACAATATATTGTATACAAGAAACACACCTAGAGCAAAAAGAAGCCAATAGACTGAAAGTGAAAGGATGGAAAACAATTCTACACATGACATGAGCCAAAAAAAAAAAAAAAGCAGGGGTAGCAATCTTATTCACAAAGTAAATTTCAAACCAAAACTGATTAAAAGAGACAAAGAAGGACAATACATCCTTATAAAGGGAACAAAACACGAGGAAGTAGTGACAATCATAAGCATGTATGCACCAAATATTAATGACCTCAACTATATAAAACAAATATTAAGTAACATGAAAAACCAAAGAAGCACAAACACAATTTTAGTTGGGGACCTAAACACCCCGTTATCACAAATAGATAGATCATCTAGGCAGAAAAAAACAATAATGAAATACTACAACTGAACCAAGTTTTTGAATGCATGAATTTAATAGAGGTCTATGGAGTGTTCTACCCCACAAAAGTAGAATAGACATTCTTTTTGGCTGCACATAGGTCATTCTCCAAGATAGATCACATACTAACTCACAGAAAAGGTTTGAATAAATGCAAAATAATCAAAGTTATCCCCTGTATATTATCAGATCATAGTGAAATTCAACTGGAGATCAATAGCATAAGAAACGGTAAAACTTCACAAACACATGGAAAGTGAACAACACTCTCCTGAACAATCAATGGATCAAGAGGAAATTAAAGAAGAAATCAGACAGTTTTTACAAATAAATGAAAATGACAATTAAATATAAAGGAATCTGTGGGATACAATGAAAGCATTTCTACATGGAAAATTCATAGCACTGAATGCCAACACTAGGAAAACAGAGCAAGCTGTTTTAGATTCCTAAAAAACAAGAGCCAGAAAAATCCAAGCTTGAATGAAAGAGGAAATTATAAAGATTACAGCATAAATGAATGCAATGGGAACTAAGAAAATGATACAAAAAATAAATGAGTCAAAGAGTTGTTTCTTTGAAAGATTAAATAAAACTGATAAACCCTTAGCTAACCTTATCAACAAAAGGAAAAAAAAAAGGCTCAGATCCATACAATTAGGAATGAAAAAGGTGAAGTCCCAACAGATCCTACTGAAATCCAGATCGTTAATACCTCCTTTGAGAAACTATACTCTAATAAAATGGAAAACACAGAAGAAATGGACAGATTTCTAGATACTTATAAATTTAAAAAGCTTCACAAAGAAGATAAAAAAATTTTAAACACCCCAATTACATTCAGTGAAATTGAAAATGTAATTAAAAATTGACGACAAATAAAAGCCCAGGTCCTGATGGATTCTCTGCTGAATTTTACAAAACATTTAAAGAAGAACTACTGCCTTTAGTCTACTGACTTTCCAATAAAATTAAAAGGGAGCAATACTTCCAAATTCAGTCCTGAAAGCAAGTATCACTTTGATTCCCAAACTGAAAAAAAAATAAAATAAAAAATAAAAAACAGAACTACAGGCCAATCTCCCTAATGAATATAGATGCAAAAATCCTTAAAAAGATACTGGAAAACAGAATACAGAGGATCATCAAGAAGATCATAGGTCCTGACCAAGTTGGATTTATTCCAGAGATGCAAGGATGGTTCACCATACATAATTCAATAAAAGTAATATACTATATTAACAAAGTCAAGGACAAAAACCATATGATCCTCTCGAAAGATGCAGAAAAATCATTTTACAAAATTCAACACCCATTCAGGATTAAAAAAAACCTGCAAAAAATTGGAATAGATGGTCTATATCTCAGCTTAATCAAGGCTATGAAAAACCAACAGCCAACATCATATTAAATGGCCCAAAACTGAAAACCTTCATGTTAAAATCAGGAACAAGAAAAGGATGCTCAATATCACCACTCCTCTTCAATATAGTTCCGGAAACATTAGCCATAGCAATTAGACAAGAAAAAGAAATTAAAGCAATAAAGATAGGAAAGGAAGAAGTTAAGCTGTCATTATTTGCTGATGATATGATACTCTACATTGAAGACCCAAAAAATTCCACCAAAAGACTTCTAGACTTAATTGATGCTTTTACAGAGTAGTGTGATACAAGGTCCAACCCCAAAAATCAATAGCCTTCTTGTACACAAATAATAGACTCACTGAGAGAAATTAGGGAAATAATTCTTTTCACAATAGCATCCAAAAAAAAAAAGTATCTTAGAATCAATCTAACAATAGAGGCAAAAGATCTCCACACTAAAAACTACAGCACTCTGAAAAAAAGGAATCAAAGTGGATATAAGAAAATGGAAAGATATCCCCTGCTCCTGGATAGGAAGAATTAACATAGTGAAATAGGCCATACTACCAAAACTGCTATACAGATTCAATGCAATGCCAATTGAAATTACAACACTATATTTTACAAAACTAGACAAAAGACTCCAAAAATTCATTTGAAACAAGAAGAGACCTACAATAGGAAAAGCCATCTTATGTAAGAGAGACATGGCAGCAGGTATAACAATTCCCAATCTGAAACTATACTACAAAGCCACTGTGATAAAAACAGCATGGTACTGGCAAAAAACCAGACCTGAGGATCAGTGGAACAGATTGGAAGACACAAAAACTACTCCAGATGTACTCAGCCATGTCATCTTTGACAAAGGAGCTGACCATCCCCACTGGAGGAAAGACAGCCTCTTCAATAAATGGTGTTGGAAAAACTGGATCTCAACCTGCCAAAGATTAAAATGAGACCTTTATCTTTCACCATGCACTGAATTAAAATCCAAGTGGATTAAAGATCTAAATATTAAAACATAAACACTAAACTTTCTGGAAGATAAGTTAGGCAGGACTCTGGAAGACATCGGCAAAGGAACAGACTTTATGAACAAATCCTCAGTAGTGCGGAAACTAGCACAAAGAATTAACAACTGGGATCTCATCTTATTAAAAAGCTTCTGCCCTGAAAAATAAATCATCAACAGAACTAAGAGACAACATACAATGTGAGAAAAAATTCTTACCAGCAGCTCATCAGACAAAGAACTGTTATTTAGAATATACAAAGAACTCAAAACAATCAGCCCCCCTAAATGTAAGGACCTGATTTAAAAATGGGCATCTGAAATGAACAGACATTTCTCAGACAAAGAAGTAAAAGCAGCAAGTAAATATATGGAAAAATGTTCCACATCACTGGTCATTCGAGAGATGCAGATGAAAACAATGCTGAGGTTCCACCTCACCCACAAAGAATGGCTGCTATCAAGAAATCAACCGATAACAAATGTTGGTGGGTTTGTGCGAAGAAAGGAACCCTTCTCCATTGTTGGTGGGAGTGCAGGCTGATGCAACCACTTGGAAATCAATATGGAGAAACCCCAACGAGCTGGGACTAGAGGTTCCATTTGACACAGCCATAGCTCTGCTGCATATCTTTCCAAAAAAAATTAAAGGAATCATATCACAATGATATATGCACACCTATGTTTATAGCAGCACACTTTGTAATAGCTAAAACTTGATAACAGTCCATTTGCCCATCATTTGGAAACTGGATAAAGAAGAGGTGACTTTTCTATAAAATGGAATACTATTCAGGCATAAAGAACGAGAAATTAGATTCATTCATAGGAAAATGGATACATATTGAGGATATACTCCTAAGGGAAATAAATAAGTCACACATGTGTATACACTGAATATTTTCTCTGGTGTGAATAAAATATAATAGTGCATAAGATCCTAATGAGATAATTGACAATGTGAAATAGGAAGAAAAGGGCTAACGCTGTAGGGAAAGTGGAAAGTGTAGGGAAAAGTAATAAGGGAAAGGGAAAATATGAGAAAATGAAAAAATGGAAATATAATGTTTGTAAATGGGGACAGAAGAGTGGGTGAGGGGCAGGCAGGGACAAAGGGAAAAAATGAGAACCAAGACCTGTCATGTAAAGGTACAAGATCCCAATAATGAATGTAACTGTACTGTATACGTAAAATGTGCCAATAAACTCAATGAGGAAAAAAAATCACCCAGTCCACCTTGAAATTGTGAATGATGTATCCAGCCAGTCACTCTGTCATGTTCTAAATGTGGAACACCAAAGTTCTCTTCAGTGTAATTTTATATGACTTTATTTTACAAAGCAATCATTACCTAAAAAATATAATTATTCTCTGCATGTTTATACATTTTTTAAATGTTTGCTTTTACTATGTGTAGGGATGTGAGATAAAAAGGGAAGACTGTTTATGAACTTTGTCTATAATTTTGATCCAATTGCTCAAAGTACATTCATTTGATGTTTTTCATTTAGCAGTTATTTCAAATCATTTTGTTTCCATTAACATTATTCTAAAATATAATTTTAATAACAGTAAAATATAAGTACCAATAAACTTAATGAAAAAATAAAATAACCATCAGTGATTCTAGTTGAAAAGCAACCTCAAAAAATATGTATAAATGTAAAATATAATAATGCAATGATTGTATCTTTACACTGTTTAAAATTTTGCCCTTGTTATAAAAATATATATTAAAAACTACCTTGAGGATTGAAATTTTGTACTCACATCCATATTTATTTCATTAATATACATTTCTATGTCTGATAGAATTCTGCCACTTAAGTTGGCATTGCGAAAATAAATCTTCACTGGATCATTATTCTTTCTATCATATAATTGACCATTTTTATTTATTTGCTCATCAATATCATCAAAGTGATAATGGCTACAACAGAGATACAGAGGAAAGAAATTTCTTCAATTTCCATTTTATTGCTTCCAAGTAAGAATGTCATATTCTCTTTCTCTTTCATCTACATTTATTTTTTCCTGCTAAAGGGCAAAAAAAAAAAAAAAAAAAAAGGAAATTATCAGCAAAAGAAACATTAGAATATCAAGGAAATCTTATCAAAGTTGTGTAGTTTGACAAGAAAATTATCATCTTTCTATGTCAAGGTAATCAGTCCTTTCAGTTTCTGGAATGTATCTCTGAATCATAGGTCTCAATACCACACAGTGCACACTCACCTCTTCAGTTTTCTCCTCTTTAAGCACCTTCAGTAACAATGTAGAGTATGAAAATATAAGTATATAAAAAAATGAAAAAGATGCACTTTTCTTGCTTTATTTAATGATTGACTTAATACTGCTGTGGCACTTAAGTAGAGACAATGGGCATTGAGCAGAGAAAGTTTTAATTTTCACAGTAGGATATTTATGATTATAGCCTATAAAATAAAATGATTTTTATGTTTGCATGTTTGTTTTAAGTGTTTTTTCTCAGTACTCTTATTATTGTACTTGTGTATCCTTGATATTTCAAATATCGTCAAAAATGTTAATCATAATAATCAAAATGTTAATTTACCTGTTACAGTTTCGAGACATAATCCCACACACATTCTGTCTCAGTTACTTTTCTCTCACTGATGAGACAAAATATCAGATGCTCAAAGTTAAAGGAGGAAAGGCTCATTTAGCTCACCTTTTGTAGACATTTCAGCCTATAAGTGACTGCCTCCAAGGGAGAGTGGAATCACAGAGAAGAAGCAGGTCATGGTGGGCAGAAGGTAGCAAAGCAACAAGGGACCTTAACAGAGTCTTTCTGCCCCTTTGTATTGTGTGTAAATTACCAGGATTAGGGTGGTGCCAGACCAATCAGTATACTGACTGGGTAATCACACACCTTTATTCCCACCATCACATACTCTAGATCCAGCCACCTCTTAAAAAAGAAAAACATATATGATTACATGAAGCTGTGTGGGGACATCGAGACACAAACTATAAGTCATTACAATATTGTTAGTTGTTTCAGTGAATTTCTTCTCTTCATAAAGTATAAGTTTTGTGAGTCAGAAACTGTCTTGTGTAATGCTTGATATATAAATACTTGGAGAGTTAATTTCATAAGTCATTGTTTTATAAAATTGTTATGGTATCAAAATGTTATAGCTTCATTAATGGATATTTACTAGGAGTTATTGCACTGAAATTTAACCTTGTGTGTTAGGCTTTTGTTGCTACAGCAAAACACTTGAAAAAATAAAAAGGAAATATTTATTTTGTCTCACAGTTTCAGAAGTTTCAGCTCATACTTACAAGGCTTCGTTGTTTTGGGGCCTGTGGTGAGAGATAGTATCTCACAGTGGAAGGGTGTGGTGGAGGAAAGTGATTGATGTCATGAAATCAAGAAAGCAAAATGACAGAGAGAAAGGGACAGGATCCCAATGCTGTCTTTAAAGGCAGACCTCCCGTGACATCTAATTTCCCCACCCGCTACAGTTTCTACCACTGCCTAACAGGACTACCAGCCATGGAGCAAGCCTTCAACACCCAAGGCTTTAGAGAGATTAATATCCAAACCACTGTGTCTTTAAGCAAGTTACAAACTTCCAAAATCTTGCTTAACAAATTTAAAATAAGATGAGCTAGCCAGGTGATATTTTTGGTATCCTTAGTTTTAAATGACTTTTCAAAAAGAAAATTCCAGAGTAGAAGATATAACTCAAAATCTGCATTTGACCAAATACAAAAAAGACTGTATTAAAGTATCATTCTGACTCTTATTCACAAAGACCTCCAAGAAATATATTTTTTGATATTTTAATGTCTTCCATATGTTTATATTTGCTATGTACATATTAGATTGTAACATGATTAATCTTTAGGACAGTTTAGTGCCTTGGGATATTTTCTTATCTACTGAAATTTCATTCTGAATGATATATATAAAATAAATACTTGCATAATATGATTTTTAGATTCCCAATAATCAATATTAGATGAACAAAACAAAAACCTAGAAATTAATCACATTTTGGCCACTTTTAGGAAGCACTCTTAAATCAACTTCAGACCCAAATCCTTAAAGCCTAGCCAAAATAATACTTTACTGGGCTGGGGATTTAACTCGATTTAGCTCAGTGGTTCCATTGCCTGCTTCACAAGCACAAGATCCCAAGTTTGATCCCTGGTACTCCCACCACCCAAAAAAAGATAGTACTTTATCAAAGCTCTATCTTCATAATTTACACTCTTCTAAAAATAACCGGTCTTTGACAGCACTCTTTGAGAGTGATAGCATTGCTATTAAAATGAAAACTATGATAAGTGGGCTCAAAATATAAAACAAACACAAATAGTCAATTTATTTACTTCCGTTTTGGACTTTGAATTTTTTTTAACAAAGAACTATTATGACATATGTATCTTGATGTCCCACTTCAAATTCACAATCATAGGTAGGACTTTACTGAGGTGGCTGGATTCAGGGTATGTGATGGTGGAATCAAGGATATTACTGATTCACCATGTGATATTAAAATAATGGTGTGAGTGCTGCCCTGGATAAAATATAAGAGACAGAAAAGGGGCTGTGGTCATTGCTGCTTGTTACTTGCTGCCTGATGCCTTGCTGCCCTCTGCCAGCCATGAATTGTTTTTCCTCTGTGATACCCTTCTACCATGCCACCCAGCCTTGGAGCCAGCCAACAGCAAACTGAAACCTGAGTAAACTGTGAGCCAAAAGAACCTTTCCTCCTTTATTTTGGGTGTTGAGTATTTTGTCTCAGCAATGAGAGAAAAGTAACCAAGACAATAACTAAACAGATTAGTGCAAACCATATTCAACATTTTGTGATTTGAAATAAAGAGAAATACAACTCAATCTTATAGGAAAATATTCCCCACAGTGATAATTTTTAAATATTTTGTGCTATCAATATGTGCAAATTTTTATTTTGCATCTTCTCTTGACATTGATTTAGGATTTATCCAAGGATCTTTGATTGAGAAAGTGTTTATGTATTTGGGTCTAAAATTTACATTTGACTTATGTTTGAAATGATATTTATGGGAAACATTTCCTGCTTTAGATAGAAATTGGGTCAGGGAAAATCTCTCTGATAGGAATCAGGAACTCAGATGAAGGGCTATCTATGAGGATATCAAGTAAAAAAAGTATTAATTTTTTCAAGAGGAAAGGTGTGCAAAGACTCAGAAGTGGGTCTATACCACATAAATTCAAGCAATATCAAAGTAATCCATGCAGCCAAGCTGAAGGATTAAAAAAAAAAAAACTTTGGAGAGATAGCCAGAAACTATAGTTTTAAAATTTTAGATTACCAGTATGTTTGGTCATAGCAGAAATAGGAGGCCATTGGAGAACTATAAGTAAAGGATGTAGTAAGATAATATAACATATTTTAATAGGCTTCTCTTAACATTACAAATTGTCAAGAGTGGGAGGACAGAGGAATAGTAAAACAGATTTCACATAAAATTTGTTTAGGTCGGAGAAGCAAATGTGGAGTGGGAACAGAATACAGAACCTATGAAAATACCTGTGAAAACTGATTAAGTGGGGCAGAACACCTCCCCCACAAAGAATGAGATCACTGTGTACTACAAACGTGCAGCATGAATACAAAAGTGTCAGATAAATAAATAAATAATGCCCATAGAAGTTTGTTTTAAAATTTAGCCAAGCTGAGATTAAAAAAAAAAAAACTTTGGAGAGATAGCCAGAAACTATAGTTTTAAAATTTTAGATTACCAGTATGTTTGGTCATAGCAGAAATAGGAGGCCATTGGAGAACTATAAGTAAAGGATGTAGTAAGATAATATAACATATTTTAATAGGCTTCTCTTAACATTACAAATTGTCAAGAGTGGGAGGACAGAGGAATAGTAAAACAGATTTCACATAAAATTTGTTTAGGTCGGAGAAGCAAATGTGGAGTGGGAACAGAATACAGAACCTATGAAAATACCTGTGAAAACTGATTAAGTGGGGCAGAACACCTCCCCCACAAAGAATGAGATCACTGTGTACTACAAACGTGCAGCATGAATACAAAAGTGTCAGATAAATAAATAAATAATGCCCATAGAAGTTTGTTTTAAAATTTAATTACCTGAGATGGATGAACAATTCATTTCCAAGGTCAAAATTAATGTATTAAGGGCAACAACTAATTATATGAAGGGAGATTAATGACTCTATTGTTACCTTGTCATTTTTTTCTTGGATGCATGCTTTGTTTTTAATTTGTTTGTTTGTTTTTTGCTGTAGTGCAGATAAAATCCAGGGCCTCACAGTGCAACATGAGTCCATGTCAGTATCATACATTCTGGATTCAGCCACCTCTGAAAAAAACACAACTTATGACTGCATGAGGCTTTGGGGTAATACAAGCCATAACATCCTGTCCTTGGCCCTACAAAGACTCATGCACATCCCTTTAGGCAAAAGGTACCATCTCTGAGTTGTCAACGTCTAATATTTTCAGCATTGCTAAAATTCCAAGTCCAAAGCCCCTTCTGAGATTTTTGGTAAACTCTTAGCTACAAACCCCTGTATGAATAAAGAGAAAGTTAAACACTGCCAACATTCACTGGTGCAAGATAGACATTTCCATTCCAAAAGTTACATACAAATAGGGAGATACAACGGAATAGGACCAAAGCAAGTCCAAAATCTGGCAGGGTAAACATTAAATTCTGTAGTTCCATGTCCAGCACCTGAGGCAATCTATGGCAACATATAAACTCCAAAGGGCTTGGGTGGCTCCTCCCCATGACTGCCAGTGATTGTATTTCCCATGGGTGCTCTCTCTGCTCCTTTCTTGCAATTTTCCTCAGTAGATCCATGTTCTTCGCTTTGCCAAGCTTCTGGGATCTCGAATGTACCTCCAGCTTCACTCTCACAACTTTGCATACTGCCCTCTCAGGGTCACACTGCCTGGCCTCCCAGGCCTTCTTCTGAAATCTGAGTGGAAGCCTTCCTAAACCTGTAACTCTTGTGCTCTATATGGACCTAAAATCAGCACAATGTGGATGATGCCAAGGTCTGCTGCCAGCCAGAGCAGTAGCCAGGCTTCTTCCTCCCTTGGCTGCAGGGTTTGTCTATGTACCAAATCCCAAGGAACAACTTCCCCAGGCCACCACTATTCTGGAACATGCTGCTCTGGAATTCTTTTCTCAAAACAAAGTCCTTCACCTTTGCAACTCTGAGGCTACAGAAGCTGCAGTCCTGCTGCTTCTTATGATGTCCTCAGGCCATCTTCTCTATTGTCTTCTGAAATATTTAGCCTTTTATTTTTACTCTTTTCAGTGGCCATTTTCTCCTCATTTTCATCCTTACAGACCCCAACTTTATTGGAGCTTTATTTCTGGCCAAAACAAAACTTTTTAAATCCTTTAAACTTACTATGCTTGGTACTTTGCTCTCGATTTTCAACATAATTCAGGATAAAAGCCTCCCACCAGTAGCCATGCCACCGCCCCAACATTAGACTGTCATGAAATTTCTTCTGCTAGATTAATTAGTTCATTGCCCTTAGTCACAGTCTCAGGCAAAGTCTCTGAACGTGAGGAAAATGCAGACAAACTCTCTGCCAAGCCATAACACACATCATATGAGGTCCAACAGCCAATGCAGTCCTTCTTTGCAGTAGAAATCTCCCAAGTCTGGTCTTTATCAACATCATTTGTGTCAGCCTTATGGTCTTCTGAACTATGACCAGAATCTCCTATCAAGTACAGCCTAAGGCATTCTCTGAACCTTTCCTAATGACCCCACTTCCCTGGTACGAAATTCTGCCTTAGTTACTTTTCTTGTTGCTGAGACAAAAATACCTGACATCAAAAATTAAAGGAGGAAAAGTTTATTTTGCTCACAATTTAAAGAGGCTTCAGCCCATAATTGGCTGGCTCCAGGAGAGATAGCATGTCAGACAGGCATTAAAGAGGAGAAATAGCTCATGGTTGGCATGGAGTAGCAAAATCAACAAGGGACAACTACATCTCTTTCTACCCCTTATATTTTGTCCAGGCTACTTAAGGTGCGTAGGTCTCACACTTTTAGTCCTAATGCCCTTGATCCCAGCATTGTACCATGAATGGATCTCAGCCTCACACACTCTAGATAGAGCCATATCTGAAAAAACCATATCTATGACTCCATAAAGTTCTGAGGGGACATTTAGCCACAAGCCATAACTCCATATATCTATCATCTATCTATCATCTATCTATCTATCTATCTATCTATCTATCTATCTATCTATCTATCTATCTCATCTGTCTATGTGTCTATCTAAGAGATGAGTTGATATTTATAAATTACTAAGAACAACAAAAGAGTATCTCTTTATGAATAATTTTAGTTTTCTTCATTTCTACTTTAAAATATTTGCTTATTTTGATAGCCCATATTAGTTACCTTCTTTATTTATTTAAAATGAGGTTTCAAGACTAATTCCTTCACTTATGGCTTCAAATCTTGCTCTTTTCACTATTTCACAAACTTGTGAAATTATCTCTCCACTCTTTTGTGCATCAGTTCTCCCATTCTTCACTGGCTCTACCTGCCTTGCAAGCACAAGAGCCTGAGTTGGATCCCCAGTAACAAATAAAATAAAATAAATAATATGGACTGGTGCGAGGAGAAAAAAATTGTTGAAATCCCCCCCCCCCGCTGGGCCCCTGAGGAGGAGCTGAGGAGCTGAGATGTGCAGGGTGCTGTGACACTGCCCTCTGGGCTGCCTAAGAGGAGCTAAGGAATTGAGCTCAGTGGGTGCCAGCAGCATGGCTGCCGACCTCTCCACTGCCCCACCCCCAACTCTTGCCACTGGGCCACACAGATACCTGGGGCCACACTACAGAAGTGCAGGGGATCATAAAGGACATTGTTCTGAGCTCCAGAAGATAGAGCAGAAGTGAACAACAGAAAGAGGGCCTCTCTGAGGGTCCTTGACGAAAATTGAAGGCCACTTGAAAAATGAAGAAAATCTCTGCAATAAAGGTACACCAGACGACCGTAATTGGTAAGGTGGAGGGATTATCACCTCCCATCCAAACCTGGACTATCTTTAGGGGAAAGGCAGCTGGAACCTGTGGGAGAACATTGCAGCATTCAACCATCAGGAGGTCAGGGAGCTCAGCTTGGGCCTTGCAGCTGGAAATCAGCCTGAATCTCAGGGTGACTGCTTCTGGCTTGCTGAGACTAATAGACTTAGATGTGCACACTGCTGCCAATGTTGTCTATTGTAACAACAAACATACCCTGAAGAAGACCCTTCAATTTTTTTTTCAAAGCTAATGTTTTTCTATTTTTAATTTTAATTTTTAATTGTATTTATTTATTTATTTTTGATACTGGAGAGGGAACCCAGGACCTTGTTTTGGGGAAGCAGGCAGCAGAACCACTGAGTTAAATCCCCAGACCTTTAAGTTTTATTTTTACATTTTAAAATTTTATTTTATTTATTCTCTTTTCAAATTTATTTTCCTCTTTTTTCTTCATTTTCTTTTTTTCCTTCTCTCTCACTCTTTCTCTCACTCACCTTGTTCTTCATCTGTCTCCCTTTTTGTTCCTGTTCCTGTCCTACTTTGGATTTCTTTTTCTTTTTTTTTTCTCTTTTTCCTTCTCTCAACCCATTAGTTTTTAAGGACAGTGAATACAGTTTCTAGCTTCCCTATGGGGGTTAGGTTATTCTATTCTTGTCTTTGACCTTTCATTCTATCTTTTCCCCTTATCTTCAACAGTTTCCTAGACTTTGTGTGATCTTTCTGTCCTCTGGTCTCGCTTCTAACCTTTCCCTATATTTCTACTTATCTAACTCTTTCTAAGTCCCAAACCTGAAGGGTAAAATTGCTATATTGAAGAGTTTATTAGCTATAAACATATTTTGGGCTGGCTCTTGATTTTTATTTAATTCACATTATTAAATATGATAGATTAATAACTACCACAAATTGTGATTTTCCAAACTGTGCTTGATGTTGGTGATGATTGTATCACTTGGGCTAAGGTGTTGTGATTGATCTAATAAGTTGTCCTTCCTCATATACTGAAAAATGAGGTGGCCTAGGAATTATTAGAGACTCAAAACCTAAAGACCAGCTATATCTATAAGACACCTCTGACAAGCAATTAGTCCATAAGCATTCTAAATGCAAGTAACAATAAGCAATATTGAAGTATCAACCCAGGAATTAAACTAAAAACATTACCAACAACAAAAGTAGAAATGAGAAGACACCTAAGCAAGGTGCACACCCAGATTTCCAGCTCAACAAAAGCAAATTCTAAGGACAATGAGATGAAAAGGTCTGATAATCGACAACCTGGACACCATGAACTGATAGCACAGGAAATAATAAAACAGATTAATGAGGCTCTAGAAAAATTCAAAATATAAATAATTTCCCAGATAACTACAGAGATGGTGAGCAGAAAGACATGATTAGAGACTCCAGAACAAAAATAGATAAAAACAAAAAATAGACAAGCTCAGTACCATGATGGTAGCCATGAATGCACAGCATAGGAAAGAAATGGAATCCATAAAACAGATTCAAACAGATATCCAGGAGAATAAAAACTCAACTGAAAGTATTTGCAGCAGAATCATCAAATCTGAAAACAGAATTTCAGATATAGAAAACAGGTCACATTCAGTGGCCAGGAAAAGAGAGATCTCTTAAAGTCATTAAAGGACCATGAGAAATTGATCCAACAGCTCCTAAATGAGACAAAGTAAAATAATGTAAGAGTAATAGAAATCCACAAAAAAGCAAGAGAAAGTACAATGACATAAAATGTTCATAGAATTAATGACAGAAAATATTCCAGAGTGAAAGAATTTGACCTAAAGATAAATGACTCCAACTGTAGGACTCCAACTAGACAGGACAAAAAAAACAAAAAAAACAAAAACCTTTACACCTAGACATATAATTATCAAGATCAAGAAAACCCAGCAGAGCAACCAAATGCTACAAGCAGAGAAGAGAAACAAATCACATACAAAGGAAAACCCATCAGATCACAGCAGACTTTTCAACACCAACCCTCAAGTCAAGGAGAACTTGGAGTAAACTATTTCAAGTCCTAAAAAAAAAAAAAAAAAAAAAAAAGGCTTCAACCTAGATGTATCTTGCAAAACTATCAAAATTGAGAGGGATATATGGTACTTCCATGACAAGGAACACATGAGAGACTTCATGAATACCAAACCAGCACTCTAAACAATTCTAAACAGTATCCTAGGAAAAGACAATGAAGGTCACAACCTCATGAGGTACAACAGAGCAAATCCATTAGGGAAGGCAAGAAATTAAAGGGGAAGGGGAAAATAAAAAAAATAAAAGAGCCAATAACAGGAAAATAAGATGACAAAGAAAAGTCAGTGCATATCAATTATAACCATCAATGTTAATAGCCTCAATTAACAAATCAAAAGAAATAGAGTAGCCAAATGGATTAAGAAGCAAAATCCAACAATATGCTGTACACAAAAAACACACCTAGTTCAAAAAGAAATACAAAGATTGAAAGTAAAAGGTGGAAAACAGTTCTCCACATGACAGGAATTTGGAAAAAAGCAGGGGAAGGTAGCTATCTTATTTCCTGACAAAGTAGATTTCAAGCCAAATCTAATTAAGATACAAAGAAGGTCACTACAACCATGTAAAGGTAAAAATCCAACAGGAAGAGATCACAATCCTTGATATATATGCAAAGAATGCTAATGCCCCTAACAATACAAAACAAATATTAAAGGACACAAGAAACCAAAGAAGCACTAATACAGTTGTAGTGGGTAACTCAATACCCGACTGTCCCAAATAGAGATCAGCCTAGACAAAAAAATAACAATGAAACACTTGAACCAAATAAGTTTTTGAACAAATGGACTTAGCAGATGTCTACAGAGTGTGCCACCCCACAAAATCAGATTATACATTCTTTGCAGCTGCACATGGGTCATTCTCCAAAATAGGTCACATGCTAGCTTGTAGAACAGGTTTAAGTAAATTTTTAAGTAATGTTCAGTTAAGGAACTGAAGTTATTCCCTGTCTATTAGACCACAGTTTAATCAAACTGGAGATCAATAGCATAAGAAACTGCAAGAACTCAACAACCATATGGAAATTGAATAACATTCTCCTAAACAACCACTGGGTCACAGAGAAAATTAAAAAAGAAATCAGAAAGTTTCTACAGTGAAATCAAAATGCCAATACAACATATAGGTATCTATGGGATACAATGAAAGCAGTACTACAAGGGAAATACATAGCAGTGAATGCCCATAACAGGAAAATAGAGCGAACTCAAATAAACAACCTAATGCTAAATCTTAAGCTCCTAGAAAAAGAAGAGCAAGACAAACCCAAATCTTGTGCAAGGGATGAAATTATAAAGATCAGAGTGGAAGTCAGTGCAATGCAGACTAAGTCCATGAGAGCAAAAAAATCTATGAATTGAAGAGTTTATTTTTTTCATGAATAAATAAAATTGATAAAACCTTAGTCAACCTTATCAAAAAAGCAAAGAAAAGGCTCAAATCCATGCAATTAGGCATGAAAAAGGTGAAGTCACAACAGATCCAGCAGAAATCCAGAGAATCATCAATAACTACTTTGATAACCTATACGCCAACACAATGGAGAACACAGAAAAAAGTGGAGATTCCTAGAAATATATGAATTACTAATGTTGAACATAGAAAATATAAAAATTCTAAACACTTCAATTACAACCAGTGAAATTAAAAATTTACCACCAACAACAAAAAAAGCCCAGGTGTTGATGGCTTAAGTGCTGAGTTCTACAAGATATTTAGAGAAGAATTATTGCCATTACTGTTTCAACTCTTTAATGCAATCGAAAGGGAAGCAATACTTCCAAGTACTTTCCTGGAAGCCAGTGTTACTTTGATTCCAAAAGCAGAGAAACACCCAACTGAAAAAGAGAGCTATAGGCCAATCTCCCTTGGGAACATAGATGCAAAAATTCTTGATAAGATACTGGCAAAGAGAATACAGAGGGTCACAAGAAGATTACACATATATACCCTGACCAGGTCAGATTTATCCCAGGGATGCAAGGATGATTTGACATATGTAAATCGATAAATGTAATACATATTAAAAGAGCCCAAGGCTGGGGATTTAGCTCAGTGGTTCTGCTGCCTGTCTCTCAAGCACAATGCCCTGAGTTCAATCTCTAGTAAAAATAAATCAATAAATAAATAGCTCAGGACAAAAACCATGTGATCATATAGATGGATGCAAAAAAAGCATTTGACAAGATCTAACAGGCTTTTATGATAAAAATCCTATAGAAAACTGGAATAAATGGTCTTTATTTAAAACTTATCAAAGCTATCTATGAAAAACAGCCAATATTATACTAAATGGTCAAAATCTGAAAACTTTCATGCTAACATCAGGAACAAGACAAGTATGTCCAGAATCACCACGCCTATTGAATATAGTTCTGGTCACAGCAATAAGACAAGAGAAAGAAATAAAAGGAATTAAGTCAGGAAAAGAAGTTAAACTGTCATTATTTGCTGATGATATGATATTCTACACAGAAGACCCAAAAAACTCTGCCAAAACACTTCTAGACTTCATTGACAAGTTCAGTAGAGTAGCTGGATGCAAGGTAAACACTCAAAAATCACTAGGTTTCAGGAAGTCCAGGTGGTTGAGTATCAAATTGTTCCATCACATTGCTATTTGGGGTTGCCTTAGGTGATCTGGAAGTCTGGTTTTGTACTTGTTTACATGTCTTCTTATTTCAACAGGTGCTGCCTGCTGTGTCCTTGTCAAGGGAATTTTGGGCTCTCACAACGTTCTTCAAGTCTCAGCAAGCCACCAAGTGGTCTTTTCTCTGCTGTTCACCAGTACACAAATTTTTGGGTTCAGAATGGTGGCTTTATGGATCCGCAAGTTGACCTGTTGTCTGGGTGGGCTTCTGGTTCAGGCCTATGAACACTTAGGATGGTATCTAGTTGTGCCTCTGGCTCAGGCCCTTATGTACCTATTGTCTGGGAGGACCTTTGGCAGGGGACTATGCATCCCTGTTCCTGTTGCCTGGCTACAGTCTTCACAAATTTATCAATGGTATTGCAGTGAGCCTCTGGCTGTTGCTTGCATGCCTATGCAGCTCTTTTCCAGGCAGGCCCTTGGATATGACCTGTGTGCCCAAGCCCCTAGTTTTTGGGGTGGAGCCCTGGCTGGGATCTGCCTGCACCCGTGCCTCTCTGCTCCATACAGCTGCTCCCCAAGATCTGTGCACACGTACACTCTTTTACCTTTTGTCTAATTGATATGTCTCTTTGTGACAACTAGTCACTGAAGTCTTACATTACAATTGTAGTAGTGCTTATTTGATTTTTTATGCTCATTAATATTTGTTTTATATAGTTGGGTGTGCCGGTATTTCATGCACATATACTTGTGATTGATATCTCTTGCTCTTGGAGTATTTTCCTAAGAAAGTATGTAGTAACCTTATTTTTCTCTTTTGATCAGCTTTGGCTTGAAGTTTACTTTGTCTGCAAAATAGTATTGCTACCCTAGCTTTTTTCTGGTTTCTTGTCACATGAACTATCATTTTTCATTCTTTGACTTTCAGTCTATGAATTTCATTTTGAATTAAATGTGTTCTTGAACAGAATATGGTTGGGTTTTATTTCTTGATCAGTTTTGCCAGTGTTTCTTCCAAATGGTGAATCCAAACCATTTACATTGATGGTTATAGCTGATATGTATTGGCTTGTCCTTTTTATATTATTTTCCTGTTGTTGGTTCTCTTTTCTCCTCTTTATTTGCTTGCCTTGCCAGGTGGATTATTTCTATTGGTGTTCTTAGAATTGTAATCTTCATTATCTCTTCTATAATATCTTTCAGAACATTTTGCAGAGCTAGTTTGGAGGTGATAAATTTCTTCAGTTGCTCTTTGTCATGGAAATATTTTATTTCTCCATTGATTTTGAAAGACAGTTTCGCAGGGATACATCAGTTCGGGTTGGAGGTTAGTTTCTTCTGGTCTTGAAATACTTCAGTCCAATCTCCTCTTGATGCAAGCATTTGTGTTGAGAAATCTTCTGTAATTCTGGTGGTCTCTCCTTCATAGATGATATGTATATTTTCTCTGAAAGATTTTAATATTCTATTCTTATGCTGAATTTCTGTAATCTCAATTATTATATGCTTTGATGTAGATTTATTTTGGCCATGGCTAATTGACGTTCTATAGGCCTCAATTATCTGTATGTAAAATTCTTTTTCTATGCTTCAGAAGTTTTCTGCCATTATTTCTGTGAATGGGATTTTTTTTAATTTTTTAATTTTTATCTTTTTGTACCAGGGATCAAATTTGGGTCCTTATGCTTGTAAGGCAAGTGGCAGAACTACCAAGCTAAATCCCCAGCCCTGGGATTTTCATATCATTTTTGCTGTCTACTGATTTTTTAGTATATGTGCTGCCAAAGCAAGCACTGTCTCCTGATTTTTTTTATTGACTGATCAAATTTAGGCTGTTCCTTTTTGCATTATCTTGCAGCTGTTGGTTTTTCTTTCATGATCCCTTACTACTTTTAAGAAATCTTTCTCTTTGTGATCACTAACTATAGTTGTGTCTTATAGATCTGATACTCTGTCCTTGGCTGTGTATACTGTCAAAAGAATTTTTAATCTCCTGGATATCTGATTAAATCTGTTTCATGGATTCCATTTCTTTCCAATATTGGGGATTTATGGTTTCTATCATTTTCCTAAACTCTTCTATTTTTTTAAATCTGAGTCTACTCTACATTCATTAAGTCCTTCATTTTCATTGTCACCTTTTTTTTTTTTTAACCTGAAATAGTATTTCTGATCTGGCTTTTTCTATAGCTTCATTCATCTGCTTTCCTCCCCCGTCCCCGTTGCTACCAGTTCAGAAAATTCAAGTGTGTGGCTGCTGATTTCTTTATCTCATTGTCCCTTGGACTTGTTCTCTGTGGGCTGGAGGTCTGTTGTTGAATTTTTCTTCTTTGTCCTGTCATTTTCTATTTTAATTTTTTCTATGCTGATGCTTCTAAATTGCTTGTGGGAGGTAGATCTATCACTAATATTGGGGCTTCCCTAGGAAATGTCTATTCTTCAGAGATGTCTTCTAGATACAGCTGGCTCTTGGCCCTTGTGACAGTCTCAAGATCCTACCTTCCCAATTTATTAGGGATGAGAATTTGCTATTTGGTTCGGCCCTCAGTCCTTTGGTACTGGATTATGGTGACAATTATGAACCCAGACAATCCTTGTGTTGTCGTACAAAGGAGAACGAATAATTACAAAAGGTATGACACCCTGGTTACAGTAGACAGCAATAACCGTAGCCTCAACCACAGCCTAGCAACTGACAAACTGGTAACAATTAATGTGATACTTTTGACCATAGGAGAAAGATCTATAGTTATATAACAAAATCCAATATAAAACAGGAATTGCATGCTCTGAGCTTCCCCTTAGGAGACTGACTTAACCTTGTGGAGGAGAAATTTAATAAGAATAGGTGAAAAAATAGACAGATAAATGAAGAGAAATATAGTAGAAGCAAGGATGAAGGGCAGAGAATGATCACCCAAGCTTTGGAAAATTGGAGAAGAGGACAGAAAAGAATAAAGGAAAAAGAAAAATAAAATCAAAGCAAACCAGAAATACAAGAGACTATGTTCACTTACACTAAAATATCAAAAAATCAAGAAATACAATTGAAGAAATAGAGAAACAAGGTGAGCAAAACAAAACACATAATAAAATTAAAATGTGCATAACATAAAAAAGACAGAAAAAGGAAAAAGATCAAACAAACAACAGCAAAAACAGTAAAATTCCTGTGGTGCCTCAGTTTTGTGCAAGCTTCTAAGTCAGAGCTCAAATCTGTGTTGGGTAATCCTACCAAGACTGCAGTATTATTCGTGCTGGGTATGGGGCTGATCTTAGTTTCTGGATGTGGGGGCTGGGATAAAGACTTCAAGCAGCAACTTTCTGTATGTGCATCAGCAGTCCACCCGCATCTTCTAAGCCTGTTTTTCTCTGCATCACTCTCCCAGTCGCTGTGGCGCCCTTAGACAGAGACGGCCTGAGGATGTTCCTAGTCCTTTATATAGTTGGCCACTCCTGAGCCATTGTACAGCCTCCCCTGTTCCATACAACTGGCAAGTCTCTCTCCTCTCATGCTGCAGGGAGAGGGGTTAAGCGACAGTACTGTTAGCTGATTCACTGCACCTGCTTTCTCCTCTCTCAAGCCACTGGGAACATGGTGAGGGGAGTGCTACCTTCCTACTGTTGCCCTTCCACAGGTTAAGGCTGCTTAAGTCCTGTGTCCATCTGTCTCACACTGCTGAGCATGGCAGGAGCGGTGGTGCTGTTTTGTTCACTACTGTTACTGCTGCTGCTGCTGTTATCACTAGAGGTTCCAATTGGCTGCTATGGCGCTCAACACAAAAAAAGAAAAAAAGAACTGGCAGCCCATTGAGGGAGCAGCTTCCGGATCACTAACCACGTGTGTGCTTGCAAAATTTACTGCAGACTACAACATTCTCTATTTGAAGGAAGTAAAAGAGGCAGGGGACCTTATATCCTCAATTTATCCTTTGTGGCTTGAGTTTGCCACATTATTGCAGTACATCAGTTTTGGGGGAACATCCCAGAATGGCAATTTCTGCTCTGTGTATAGGTGGAGGTCCCATAGGTAGCTCTGTGGGCTGTTTCTCCATTTTATAAAGTCCAATGCCTATATTGTTTTTTTATCCACAAATCTCTTAATTCAGACTGATTTTGACAGCAGAATGTCCCTCTCTTTTTTTCAATTACCTGTGTTTTTAGATGATTTTCTCTGAGTAACTCCAACATGGTTCCTCTGCTCTTCAGCCATGTTGAATAGAATACACTAATTTAAATCAAATATTTGTAGTTACTAGAATGCATGATTTTTTTATCTTGCGATGCCTCTATGTTTACCTAATTTCTCTGTCAAACCTGATTTTTCAAAATGTGTCTCAGATAGTATCTTTTTAATAAAAGACTTCAGTAAACTTCAATCTCAATTACTGCCTACTGGGTGCTCTTATAAAATATTACTTACACACTCTATGATCATGTTCTTTTATTATATTTATAGCTTATAATCTATTTCTTAATTATGAATATCCTAGAAGCCTGAATTGTGTCTTACTCACTTTTACTATCTTGCAATTGTTGCAAAATAATAAAGTTTTGCACACATAAAAAGCAAATATAATGATAGTCAAAATTCTGTTTTCTTTACATTGTGAATACTAGTCTTGCTGGTTTAGCCACTTTCCTGTCCATTTTATTTAATACACATAGCATCTGTGAACAAAGTTATAACATAAAGAAATGTAAGGAATACTTCATAACAAGAGCATTCATTTCAAGTTGTAAAAATAAAAAGAGGAGATAGGTATATTCTCATTTAATCTTTTTTTACTCCTTTTTCTTGGATTTAATTAATTGCAAATTCATCTAAGAACAGAAAAAATGATGTTCATTTCATAAAAGGTTAACATGAATATTAAGACAACTTTTTTCCTCTGACAAATCTGTTTATATTAAATGTTTAAAAATACTGAGCAAGAGTAAAAGAACAGTTTTGCCTAAAGAATAAAAGGCCTTCAAACAACTTTAAAATTCAGCCATGGAACATAAGTCCATAAGACTCGAATTCAGATGTCTGATGCCCATGGCAACCTGAATACTCTGAGCAGAAGAAACAAAACACACATAGTAGATGATACATAAAAGTAAAAAGCATCAGAAATGGATGCACCTGGATTTTGTTAAATATAACAAGGGTCCATCAGTCCTTCATGGATAAACCTAGCTGGGAGAACAAAACCGAACAGTGCATCACATTGAGCAGAAACCCCTCAGGCCACAATGGATTCCTTTATAGATAGGCACACAATTTTTAAAGCATTGAAAAACATAAAAGACACATTAAGAAATGCAATACAAATCCTGTTTTCATGAAAGCAGAAAGTTACACTTTGGAAACTGAAGTCAAGTCACTTAATTTTTTAGTTATATCCCCTTTCCCCATAAAAACTAACAGCTCACTACTCCGCAAAGCAGAATTATGACAAATACACTAGTTGAAGGCTTTGAGTAATGGCTTTGCAACACAAGTCAACTGAAGTCCTGCTCTAAATTCAGTTTTCTAGTCCAAGTGATGAAAGTGCTTAGGAGTGGGAAACTACCAGCAGAGCAATGATCCTCTCACAGGAGGGGTGCTGCTGTTCCACTCACTACTGTTACCGCTGACGCTGTGGTCCCTAACTTCATTATTACTAGAGGTTCCAGCCAGCTGTTATGGCACTCTACATACACACACACACACACACACACACACACACACACACACACACAAAGAACCGGCAGCCCATTGAGGGAGCAGCTTCCTGAGCACTAACTACTGTGTGCGCTTGCAAAATTTACTGTAGACTACAATATCCTTTTTGAAGCTAAAGGCAGGGGACATTAAATTCTCAATCCGTAAATAGATGGTTCTTGTTTTGTCTCTATCATCTGTCAAAATTTTCATAGTTCGTAGTAAATGAAAATAAAATACCTTAAAATTCTATATAATGTAGAAAGCAAATTCAATGTATGTGCAACTGAATTTCCCTTGAGACAATTTATCAAAGGAGAAATTCCTCTGGCAAGTCTCATGCAGCCCATATGGTATGCAAAGCAGCCTGACAGTCAAATTGTTTTAGGCCAGGTATGGGGCTACATTGTCATAATTAAATTCTTCAGCGATCTTACCAACATCCTAAGCCACTTTCAAATTTTTCTTCGTGTGGTAGAATTTATCATCTATAAAAAAGAATTTCAACCTTCATGTTACACTGTAACTAGTCAAGGTTCACGGGAAAAATAGATTGCTCCCAGAGTCACCACAAGTGGTCTTTGGGCCACAATGGAAATGCATTGGTGGACTGACTTATTTGTGTGTTTAAGGCATAGTTTTACCCATATTGAGTCAAAGCTTCATCTGCTGATCTTGGTTTTGATGAGTGAGATGTGGCACACAGATGGAGGAAAGGTGACTGTCTACCCCTCACAGACCTCTGTGGTTCATAAATTATTTATAGAAATACTTCAAAGTTCTGTTACAGTGGTCAGAGCCAGATTTTAATATGGAGATAAGACCTCCCTCATCTTTACAGAGAAAGATTGGCATTTAACATAGAGCTACAAGCCAAGAACAAAAGAGTGTGACTGGAAACAGGCATTTCCAATTAGAAGACCAATCACTTAGCATGTATAGACTTTGAGAATTGACTAACAGTTTTATGAGTATGCAGCAATATGACTGACACCTTAAATATATCTAGTATTTTGTGCACCTTCTGAAAATCATCTCTAGCTACAATATTTTACAGATCTTTGTAACAAGTTACACAGAAACACACACTGTGTTCTATAATCAGAATATTATCACTAAGTTTCTGAGGGGGAAAAACGTATGTGTGTTTGAAAATTTTAGTTTTTTTCTCAGTAGTAATAATTAACCTGTAGTGTTTTTTATTATTAGTATGCACTAATTGTACAAAGTAATGGGATTCACTGATATGGACATTGAATCGACATTGTATGCTGATCATATCCATCTACTTTTCTTCAACACTTAATTCCCCCTCCTATCACTTTCCTCCAAGTCTCTATTAATCACTTCTTTTACTTTAGCTTTTTTCCTTTCAGTTTCCATAAGAAAGAATATGTGATACTTATCTTTCAGTGTCTGGCCTTTGTCCCTTAACAGGATGTCCTCCAGTTCCCTCCATTTTGCTACATATGACAGGATTTCTATCTTCTTTATATATTTTTATGGCTGAATAATACTCATATATAAATATTTTTCTACGCATTCATCTAGTCACACGCGTCTAGATTGATCTTATATCTCAGCTATTTTTAGCTATTTTATTTTATCTCACAATAACCATGGGCATAGAGCAATCATAGTTATGCTAACTTCATTTTCTTTGGATAAATATCCAAGAGTTGTATGGTTGGATTATTTGGTAGATTTTTTTTTTTCAGTTTTCTCAGGACACTCCAAACTTTTTTAATAGTGATTTAATACTAATTTACATTCCACTCAAGAGTGTGTAAGTTTTCCTTTCTCTCCACATCCTTGCCAATGTTTCTTTTTTTAAATAATAGCCATTCTAACTGCGATGAGGTTATATGATTTTTTCTGGACCAGGGATTGAATTTAGATCATTGATCTTTCAAGGCAGGTGGCAGCACCACTGAGCTTTAGCCCCAGCCCCAGGTAATATTTTATTGTAGCTTTTATTTATATTTTCTTGATGGCTAATGATTGAGCATTGCTGAATATATTTATCATCTCATTGTATCTCTTCCTTTGAGAAATTTCTATTTAGATAATCTCATTTTAATTAGATTACCATTAAGTTTTTTATTGTTTTATATATTTTTATTTCTCATTGAATTTATTGGTATTTTTCAAGTGTACAGTACAGTTATATTCATCATTGGGATCTTGTACCTTTACATGACAGGTCTTGGTTCTCATTTTTTTCCCATACCCCTGCCCTCCTTTTACCCCCTCCTCCCTTCCCTATTTACAAAAGCTTTATTTCGATTTTTTTGTTTTCTCATATTTTTTTCTTTTCCCTTATTTCCTTTCCCCTACCCTTCCCACTTCCCCTACACCTTTAGTCCTTTTCTTCCTATTTCACATGGTCAATTATACCATTAGGATCTTATTTACAGTTATAGTTTTTCACACCAGAGAAACTATTCAGTATTTATACATGTGTGACTTATTTATTTCACTTAGGGGTATGACCTCAATATGCATTCATTTTCCTATGAATGACTCTAATTTCTCATTCTTTATGGCTGAGTAGTATTCCATTTTGCAGAAAAACCACATTTTCTTTATCCAGTCTCCAACTAATGAGCAGTTGGGCTGTTTCCAAGTTTTATCTATTACACACTGTTTTTGAGTCCTTTATGTGTTCTGGATGTCAAACCTTTGTCAGATGAATAGCAGGCAAACATTTTCTCCCATTCTGTTGATTTTTCCTTTGATTGCAGAGGTGTTTTAATTTGATGCCATCCTGTCTGTCCATGTTTTTTACTCCCCTCCCATGTTTCAGAGTCTTATTCAGAAAACCATTGCCTATGCCAACATCTTGAAGTTTTTCTCCCAGGTTTCCCTCTAGTAGTTTCCACAGTGTCCCACGTCTTATATTAATATTTTTGGCCTATTTTGTGTCAACTTTTTTACAGGATAAGAGATGGGACTCAAATATCAATCTTTTGCATATGGATAACCAATTTTCCAATTTTTCCTATGTTTATTAGGCCAATGCCATGCTGTTTTTGTAACTATGGCTCTGTAATATTCTTGAAACTGAGTATTGTGATGTCTATAGCTTTAGTCTTTTCACTTAGATTTCTTTATTTGTTAGTAGTTTTTTATTTTAATATGAAAGTTGATTTGTTTTTCTACTTCTGTGAAGAATATTATTGCTATTTTTCACAAAAATTACATTTTTTAGATGACTTTGAGCAATGTTATGGCTTATATTCAGGTGCTGCCTCACTGTCATCTTTTCACAAGTAGAGCTTTTGGAAGGTGCCTGGATCATAGGTGTGTGATGCTGAGTTATACCACTCATGGGTTTATAATGGGAGGTGAACCCTGGTGGGCTGAAGTGGGTCACTGTGTGTGTGGCAAATACATATATATATATATATATCCCCCCCTCCTGCCTTGAATGATTGCTGCCTCCTGCATGCCTGCTATGGCCTGTTTCTCCTCTGTATACTCTGCTATGCTGCTGCTGGCCTTAGAGCCAGCCGACTATGGACTGAAACTACTACAAAATGTGAGCTAAAATAAACCTTCCGTCCTTTAACTTGTGAGTGTCCAATATTTTTCTCAGCAACGAGATGATAACTAAGACAGGAAATATGGATACTTTAACTATATTCATTCTTCCAATCTGTGAATATGAGGGTATCTTTCCACCTTCTATTCTCTTTTTTAATTTATTCAATGTTCTAAATTTTTTATTGTAGAGGTCTTTTACTTCCTTAGAAAATTTATTCTTAAATGTGTGTATGTGTGTGTGTGTGTATTGTGAATGAGATTGTTCTCATGATTTATCAGCAAATTCATTATTGGTATATAGAAAAATACTGATTTTTTTATATGTTGATTTTTGCATTTTCTACTTTACCAGACATATTTAGCAGTGCTAATATCACATTTCAGTGGAGTTTTTGGTTTTTCTGTGTATGGGAATACAGGGGTTTCTGACTACTAGAACAGTCCAATTTCAGATAGGTCACTTTTCAAGATGGCTCCTGGCTACAGAACACTGGGTCTCTTTGGCAGATGAAGTAAATTCCTTTTCCAAAATCAGATTACTCTGCAGGCTTCAGGTTGCTTTATCTGTTGAGACTGTAAGTCTGTAAGGCTTGCAAAACTCCAATAGTTAAGATTGCCAATAACTCCATAGATATAATTTAATGAGGCTCCCACTTTTATCATTACGCCTGTGGAGAACAGACTCCTACTTTCTTTATATGAAGCAGGCACTTAAATGTCTTCTCTTCTTGTGATGCTACTGCCTCGAGTCTCTGGACTTTATTAGGTTTCCATTTGCCTCTTGTTCAGTTTCAGTGCTCTCTCATCTCAATTCTCATCTATTGCTCTAACTTTTCTTTTTTGAAGAGAAGGTGAATGCTGGTTGGTTATTCAGCCACCATGCTGATAACCAACATCATATTTAATTGAAAAAATATATTTACTGGCTCTACCACTGGCTATGAGCCTCATTCTCTAGTATTCAGAAGTTTCTGATAAAAAAATGCAGATTGTTGTAGATAACCTAATTACTATATGAACTCTAACATCTACAAATACAACTCCCAAATAATACTAGTTAAATTATCCATGTGGCTACGCCACAGTTAATATAATAAGACTTCCCAATAGCCCGTGAAGAAAACAAAAAATAATCATTTATATGTAGAGAATTGATTCAATTGCTAAAATGATTGCCATAATAAATTTTTCATAGCAATGTTCACTGTTACATATTGCATTGTACTATGTAAAATTAAGACTACCCTAAAAGCTTAATTTGAATAAAAGCATATATCAACAATTAATCTATAAAAACATGTTCTTTAAAAGTTCCAACAACTCTCTAAAGTATGTCTTATTAGTTGTACAATCTCTGCCTGAAGAAGAACTTCAGATTGCCACCTCCTAAAACAGTAATGAACAATAGGAGGCCCTATGATTCAATAGTACACAATCAGTTTTGTATATACTAGTAATTGGCTGGGGAGAGTGAGAAAAGAGTTAACATTATTACCTTCTCTTTAGGGAATCTCACTGAATTTTAAGGACTGATACAGTAGGAGGGCCCTGACACTGACTCCTGTAGGCAAATCCTCCTGTTATTAAAAGTCAAGCAAAGTTAGGGCTTGAGGGCTGCCTGGAGCAGAATACGGCATGTGGTTTATTTGGGTGAATAAATAGCAATAACTTCATCAGTTTCTTGAGGACAGGAATTTATCTGTTTGTGGCACTACAGGCTATTGCTTGGCATTTATATAACTGAATAACTATTTCTTGAATTGATAAATACAGAAATGAGAATTATGTGGACATTGCTGCTTTTCACAGATACCCACGTTAACGATTATGCATTCTATCTGATTTTACTCATGGATTTTCCTGACCTCATGTAATAATTTAGGGTTCCTAAGCTTTAGGAGCAAGTGTTTGTAATGTTATACATTGCTTACACAAAGTTCACAAAAGTAATCTTTTTCATTTAGAAATTCAATTTATATATATTTAAGTATTTTTGAAATTAGTGCCTGAATTTAGTCATAGTTTGCAAGAGAATGGATTTAATCTAGGACACATAATTTACATTATTATTTTATAATATTCACCCAAAAAATTAAATGCAGAGGAGTGCAAGAGATTTTTCTACATGTTAGAGATCCAAAGAATCCAACCAAGAGCCTGGAACCCATACCAATGTCCCACACAAGTCCAGCTAAAAGCCTGGAGCCCAAGGCAGTGTCTCGTTCAAGTTGTTATCAAGGATCTGCACTGAGAATGTCCAAAGGAAGCTAGAAAATCTGTGCTGGTGGATGAAGGGCCTGAGCCACCAGGCTGATGGATCTGCAGTGGAGCCAGGAAGTGATGCCCAAGGCAAATATCAGAGCTTCCTTGATGAGAACAGCAGCCATTGCCATCTAAAGTGAGGACCTGAGATCCTGCGAGGATGAGAACAGCTGAGTTCATATCAGAAAAACCAGCTTCCCCAAGCTTCTGTGGGAAAACCAATAGTGTACAGTCTTACCCTGCAGTTCATTTTTATGCCGTTAACAACAATTCTCAGATGGGTCTTCCCCACTCAGAGCCACACTGACTCAGTTCACCCTGGTGTTCCAAGTTGACCATTATTTAATGTACCACCGTCCTTTTGTCTAAAACTTTACTTAGAAGTAGCTTAAAGATTCTCAAAGATGATTTTTCTTGCTCTCTCAAGTCCACTCCACTCCTTGGGACATTTAACTACATTTGGACACATTTTTGGCCATCACAAATTTTGAAAACAGGATTCTACTTGTATGTGAAGGGTCGATAACAGGGGTGTTGCTGAACATCATACAATGTACTATAGAGTCCCTGATAACAAAGAATTATCTAGCTCAAAATTTCAGTAGTACTTTGGTGTCGCAGAATCAGAACACAGCCCAGAAAAATTAATGTGCATTTATTTGCATTTCTACAAACTCAGTGAATTAAAACAACAGGAATGTATTTGCTTAAAGCTCGAGTTCAGAAGCTAAAATCGAGACATTGGCAGAGAGCTTAAGTCTTTTTGTCAGATTCTGAGGGAGAATTTTTCCTCACCTCTTCCAGTTTCTGGTGGTTCCAAATGTTTCTTGGCTTCCTTGGCTTGTGAAAGTAATAATCACACTGTGTGGTTTCTTAATTTGGCACTGTGAAACCAGGGCCTTGCTGACAAGTAGAGAAGGACTCCCCTTCCCAGAATCAGCTGTTTCCTAAAGATAGTGAATTCTTTCCTTAGAAAGTGTCTTTCATACACAAACTCACCAACCCATTTCAGAGCCCAAACTCTTCCCAATTCCTTTATCTGGCCTCTAAACTCTAGGCCATTATATCTGTGCCCTAATTATCCCAGGGCCAGGTACCAGACAATTAGGGAGAACCCCTATGCCCTGAACACCATTGAAATTACTCAGACTAAGCCAATCTTAACCCTGCTTAGTCTGCTGATCTGACTGTGAAATCATCTCCCAGAAACCATAATAAAATTGTTATCTCTATCCCTCTCTCTGCTTGCACCTAACCTTGGATATTTTCCCCTGTTACCCTGTGAGGCAAAGCATCACACCATTTATTGGAAACTGTAAGCAATAAACTATCTTTTGAATGAGGATCTCTTAATCTATTGACCTCTCTGTACCTGAAAAAAAATGAATGAAATCTACCTTGCATAGCAGTGACTGGATCACGGAAATCTCTTCTTTGTCGTCACATTGCTTTCTCTATATGTCTCTCCTGTGCATCTGCTATGGAGACTTAGCCCCAGATTTATAGACCACCCACATAATCCAAAGTAATTTCATCCTAAGCTCCTTAATTTTGCACTTAATGGACACTTTTCAAATAAAGCCTCAATCACTAGCTCTTGGAACAAGAAATTGGCCTATGTACTTTGGAGTCAGTATGCAGCCTATTACAGAAAGACTGTCATGCACTCAATTATCTGGAATTTGAGAAGTGACCCCTTTTCCTGCATTTTGTCTTCTCACATTTTTTCTTGCCATGTGACCACACAATTGTGGCCTGAGAGGAAGCCAAGAAGAGTTTTATTTTGCCATCAATATAGGTCTTGATCTAGATAAACAAGAAAACTTCATCTTTCATTCTTCCCAACTGGAACTCAATGCAGGCAATTTCCTGTAACTAGTAACCAGAAGCAGTGATTATTATTATTGGACTATGTCCTTGGTTTTTCTTCCTTGGAATCTTTAAAAGGCTCAGGGCATTGGATGGACTATTGTTGGTAGCTCTTTAGCTGTCAGTTTCCTTGAGGATGCCACCATTTTCTTCCTGTGGTCTTCCCCACTACCAGGTATAGGCATCAGGTCAACAGGACAGACTAAAAGTGCCAGCAAGATACACATTAGGAGCAAATCTCAACAAGCACTGAGTGGAACTTGGCTGATGATCACCCAGCTCCACACAGCATTGGTGGGACAATTTTGAAACATTCTAGTCTTGCAGATATCGCAGCTTAATGGAGCTCAGTTTCTCTCGACAGTAATTATGTTATTACCATACTTTAACTTGCTTTGTCTTGCTTGCACATTTACATAGAAGTCACTGTAGGATCTCCTCCAAAAATAAGCAGCTTTTACTCCAATTCTTGTCTAAGTGTTCATTTCTCACTCTGGAGAGTGCTGCAATGGATTTCTTTTCCAACTTTAGCATGCATGCAGAAGGAATCACTTTTACAGTAATATCACATGCTGTATTTGCAGTTTACAATAGACACTGTCTTTACCTTGGGTTAGAATTGCTGGTTGCTTGTTTCTCTCTGAGGCTGTGGACCCTCTCCAGACTTACCTTGTATTTTTAGAAACAGGATTCTCTCCCTAGAAGCTTTCTCTCCCTAGATTGCTTCCTTCTTTCTCCATGTTGTCTTCAATTTCTTAAATTTCTGTATAGTTTCTAGTTTTCCCTTTGGCTCTTTCTTGATTTCCGGAGCCAGTCTCCTTTTATTCTTTATTAAGTTGTCATTTTCAGTGTGTCTGGATTCCAGGCCCTGTGAAGCCGTGATATGTTGCTGGCTTTCACTCTGCTAGCTCCTCTTCTGTATTCTGTATTTCTAAGGTGTCAAGTTTGGTTTAAGTTTTTACATCCTTTGTTCTCTTTGTAGTTACTGTCTGATAAAAGTGATTTACATATTCCTGATGTGCTCTTGTGCCTTTTCTTATACATTGCATAGCTTTTTTGTTTTGTTTTGTTTTTCCCCCATTATGTTTATTGGTACATTTAAAGCAAGCAATAGAGTTACATTTATCATTGGATCTTGTACCTTTACATCATATGTCTTGGTTCTTATTTTTTCCCCATGCCCCTGCCCTCCCTTCACCCCCTTCACCCTTCCCTATGTACATTGCACAATTTTTATTATAAATTTTTTGGGTTTTTGTGTTATTTAATCTTTAAAATTTATAACTTGATGCTTTGGTCAGTTTTCCCATTGCTGGAACAAAATACCTGACAGCTTCACTTTAGAGGAAGTTTTATTTTTTGCTCACATTTTCAGTGGGTTCACTCCAATGCAGGTAGGCTCCAAGACAGAAGTGGTGTGGTGGATATGCCTGATAGATGACGTCAGGACAGTCAGGCAGCAGGAAGGGAGAAGAGAGGAGGCTGAGACAAGAGTGCACCCCCAGTGTTTCCACTACAATTGGCCCCAGCTCCTAAGTGCACATTACATTACTGAACTCATCAGAGGATGAGTCCACTGGTAAGTATAGCACCACGATCCAGTGATCCAGTCACCTTCCCAATGCATGAGAATTTGGAAGGACATTTCAGATCAAAACCATAATGCTGATACATTTTCAGTGTTAATCACACGTTTGCTTTTCCTTGCTCTCCATTCCGTTACTATATACTAGTTATTTCTTAAAAATAAGAAAGTTGGTGATGCACACAAATCATTTACTGTGCTTCTTAGTCATACCAGAGATGCCCTTTTAATGCGTAGGACTTACCTCCTTTTCTTGCTCACATATATCACATTCAACTTCTCATAAAACTAGACAGATTGAGCACTCATTGAAGGGCCTTCACTGTAACTTTTCCTTCTTCTTTTTTTTTTTAGAAAATGATCCATGCTGTTTTTATTACCTACAGATCAAAGACTATTTTAGTGCAATTCATTTTATTGGTACAATTTAAATATGCATAATGATCACAGGGGATTTGTACCTGTACATGCGATATCTTGATTCTTCTTTTTTTTCCTCTCTCCTTCCTTAAATCCCCCCTCCTTCATTACAAAAGCTTTGTTTTCATTTTTCCTTCATTTCTCATTTTTTTTCTTTTCTTTTCCTTCTTCCCCTTTCACTTCCCTGTCCTTTTGAACAATTTCTTCCTATTTCAGATTATCTATTATACATTTTGATCCTTATTTACCTTTCCAGTTTCTCACACCAGACAATGCAAAACTGACAGGTGTGAGTGATTTATTTCACTTTGAATATAGTCTCAAGGTGCATCCACTTAGCTATAAATGTTTTAAGTTTATTTTCCTTTACGGCAGAATAGTTCTTTATTGTATTTTTCAAAACCACACTTTTATCCCTTCCTTGGTTAATGAATATTTGGGCTGTTTCCAAGATTTAGCCATTAATAACTGTGTCACCATATATAAGGATATACAACAAGTATGCCACCCTTATAGTAGTAATAAAATCAACAACAATAGCACCAAAGACCTACTAGATATAGACATACCCTCAGAGCCAATGATATACCACCCTTAACCACAGAAAAAATATCTATAAATATACAGTAAGTGTCCAACTTACAAATAAGGAAAATGATGATAAATCTAATTTGTTCTAAAGTCTAACAAAGTCAGTCTTACATACCCTCAAAGCAAATACATGATGTAAAGCATTTAAAAACCAAATGCACATGGAACAATACTGTAAGCCCCAACTGTACTGTACTAGCACATTTTATCAACCAGTACAGTGAGCACGCAGCACTACAACTATGACAATGTTCAGCAGACACGGAGTTACTTCCACAATTTGTTCCCATCTGTGAAGGTTTATAACTCAAATGTTTAGAAGTTGGGGACTTAGCTGTAACTTTTCAAACCATTTCACTCACTGATGTTTGTCCAGCAGATTTTCAAGCAGTTCCCATGGAAACAACATTCCTTTATCTTTGAACATTCAAACTCAGTTTGTGTGGCCTTTCTACTTGAATAAAGGTGTATTTATGTATAAAATTCTGGGGTTGCACTTCCTTGCTGCAAGAATTTCATGGGTGTCATCTCTCAGCAGGGAATACTGCTAGACCACTGCCCCAGTGATTACAGAGTCAACTGAAACATCAGACTCACAGGGCACAGTCAAGCTTTAATAGGATACGCATTTAGTTAGCCGGGCAGAAGGATACAGCCAGAGCCTTATCTGTCTGGAAGCTTTATCTCACTGGGATGCCCGGCGGGTCCTTTGCCATCTCACCTATCCAGGACACATCTAGCTGCTAGAAAAAAGGTGCAATGAGGTCACTGTGTTACTCAGAAGTCTCTGCCTTTATTTCCTCCCAATTTTTGTACTCATCTAGACCTACAGGCACAATCCACACATCAATTTACAGCCCCACTGCTCCAAGAGGAACACAACATGGGCAATGAAAATAAAGTTCTACAATTAGTTTAAATCCATAATTTCAAATTGTGTCCGCTAGCCTCTGATGTTTTAGAAATGATCTCAAAATTCAGTTACTTGAAATGATAAAAATTTATTAATTCAGGGCTTACTGAACAGCTCTAATGACGTGAGCCGAGTCTGGCTAATCATACCTGGGCTTTCTCATGGATCTGTAATCATTTGGCAAGATGGCAGAGGACTGGTTGGCCCTGAGTACCCTACCCACAGGTCAATGAGTTGCGTCCCTGTTGACTCAAGCACGGCGATGATGGCTGGGCCATGAGTCTCGTTGTCTAGCAGACAGTACCAGACCTCATGCATACGGGAATTCTCATTTACAGTTCCGAAGTGCTTTGAGAGGAGGAGTACAGTGAATGCACATATTTCCAGCATCTGCTTATGTCTCATTTGCTAGCATTCTGATGCTGAGCTCCAAATTAAAATAGAGGGAGACCTCCAAATTACTACACCTCGGTGACGGGACTGTGACCCGCAGAAGGTGAAGTTCTTCTCCCCTGTATCTCTTTACGTATAGTTGTTACTGAAAAAGTGCAGCTGCTGATGTCCCCCAAGACTCCTCCTATACCCACATTCCGTGTCTGAGCCCAGGACACCCAAGTGATACTTTCCTTAACTTTGAGTTGCCAATTATGCGAGTGCTAGTGCTAAGTGACAGCACGGCTCATGCTCAGTTTATTTTTTATGACGTATGGTGTCCCCTTTTAGTATTTTCTGCAACGTTTTTTTTTAATTCCAGGATCACCTTCTTTTATTGTATTTTATTAATGTGTTCTTTTTCTTGATTTCTTTTTATTCTTTAAAATGAGATTTGTGTCCGCTGAATCCCTTCCCTGATCCCATTTTTCACACTTAGCATTTTTACTCTCACCTTTGTATCTTTTATTTTGCATTTTTATACTCACTGATTATTTTCAGTACTCCTTACAGTATTTGACAGTAGTGATTTTTCCTTATAATTCCAATGTTGCCATGATTTGTGAGATTTTCATGTTAATTTTTTTCTTTTTCTCAGCTCTCCATATAGATTTCATCATCTTGTGCTTTTTCACTAGCTTTTCCTGTCTTTCTGTTCGGTCCTTCCTGTCTTTCTTGACTCAGTGCGGTGACTGTACCACTGTGATGTATTTTTCGTTGTTAATTAGTGATAAGATATGTGGTCATATTTTCAGCTGTGTAAGGCCACATTTTCCCCTTGGTAAACTTTATTTATTGCCATATGTTTCTACCTGTTGCCTTTTGCTTCTTTTATGTTATTTCTTAATAAGTCATCTTTAATTAATATTTTACTCACTTTTTAAATATGCTTTATTTTTCCTGGGTCAGCTCTTTGCTGAAGGTGGAAGAAATTATCTCCTGGAAGGGCCAGATGCATGATTAAGAGGAGATGCAGAGTTGTATGTGCTAGCAGGCAGCTCTTCATTCATTCTGGGTCCTGCGGGCTGTCTGAGGGGTGTTTGGTCACAAGATAGGACATTCATGGGGTTCCTTGCTGCCTTGGACAATCAGATTCCTCCAAATATTGTGTTGTGGGTGAAGTCCATGTTTAACCTTATTTCTTGAATCTAAACCAAGTCAGGGAAAATTGGAAAGTAGTTTCTGCCTACCACTCTGCTGTTGCAAGCAAGGACTCCCCAGTTTCTCCTTTAGCCTCCCTCCTCCCATTTCTGTGGCTTCCTACCACAGTCGCCAGGCTAGACTGACACTAGACTTGCTGCTCTCCTCTATTATGTTGTTTCTGTTTCAACTCATTACTGTCTTCAGCAAAAAAAAAAAAAGAGAAAAAAAGACTTTTCTCTTTTAGATTCTGTGGGTTGTTTTAGAAAAGTGAAAATATATCCTTATGTATCTTTGCCATTTTTCAACCTCTATCAATCTTTCCCTTTTTAAAGATTAATAAAGGAGAAAAGGTTATTTAAGAATAGTATTTTTCAAGAGCCTTTCTATTTCTCTTTTTTAAAAACTTTTATCGTTGTGAATGTTTTTGTGTATATGACATAGAATATACATATAGAAAGATGTATAAAACTTAAAGGTACAGTTTAATTAGTAGTTATAAAGCCAATACTATATAACAACTACACAAGTTAAAAAATTTGCTACAGAAACTACCTTGCTTACTAAAGTATTTTAGCTTTATGGCAGTGTGAAAACATATCTATAAAACAATTTTTATCACTTTCTGGCAGTATTCAAAAATTACACATTACTCAACATTTTGTTATTAGATAGGACTTAAAATATTTTTAACCAACCACAGGTTAATGTAGCTACTCTGAACACATTTACAGCAGACTACATTTAACTATGATGTTTGGTAGATTATACATATTAAATGTATTTTTTTGCTTTGATACTTCTAACTCATATGTGTTTCATAGGATAAAGGCCCAACTGAAGTCAAAGAGTACGTGTTTGACCAATACATCAGTGGTCTCTTAAATGACCCCCCCCAATTACAGCTTCCCCTAACACTCATTGCAATGTCCCCAATAAGCAAGCAGTTTTATACCAGCAATGTAATATTTTATGCAGAATTGTATATATGTTTCATTCCTAAAGATGACTGCTTTCATTCTTTTTCTCATTGTAGTCTTCTTATATCTTTAAGTATATTAGATATATGTTTTCAACATATAATTTATTCTGTTTCTCTAATACCTTTTTCTTACAGGTCCCTTTCATCTACTTGGCTGATTTTGCTCCATATATTGAAATAGCTTGTCTCGTGCCTGCTGATGCTTGTCTCTCCATTCATAGTGAGATGAAAGAAAACATTGAGAGAGCAGCATGAGTGGGCTTCTTGGAAAATTGGATATTTAGTAAATTAATCCTTTTCTGTAGATTGAATCATGTCTTTGGAGGTCATTTCTGACTCCAACCTTCTGGAAGGACGCAGGAAGAGGCTAGTATTTTATCTTTTAGAAGCATGTGATCAATTATATCTTCAACTTTAGCCTTGTGTTTTGTTTCACCCAATTCAACTTCTCCTATGAAAAAAAATAAAATCATACTAAAAACAACACAGAGAACCTCTTAGAACAAAACATGGGAGCCAAATGAAAGCAAGACTTATGCACCATCCAAAATGTTGCATAGAGTTTGAACTTTAGTTCACATTCCTCCACATTTTGGTCCCTGGAATCTGGAAAGACTAATTGGCCTGGATAACTACTCTGTGCAACAAGATTTATATCAAGAGGAATCAAAGTCTGCTTTCATACGCATATCATTCTGTTCTTCTATTCTTTTCTTTACCTACTATTAGCCACACAGCCTTTTCAACTTTCAATTGCCCATGTAAGCTCCTAGTTTTCCTGCATTCTCTAGATCATTAATTCTGAACTACCTGAAACCATGTCCCCAGAATTCCAACCCCCAAGTCCCCAGTTAAAGTTCTTTATACTTTTGCAGTTTCTGAATTTGGTTCGAGTGACAGTCTTTGGTATTTCGTGAGCTTCTTCTATGAAAATGCTTCAGAGATGGAATCCTGGTGCTTTGCTTCATGTATATGATTTCTCTGCATAGGGATTTTTGACCAAATACCTTCCAATGTTTAAATTCGCATTTTCTGATCTTCCAAGTGTCTATAAGCTATGCAACTTTCTAAGGTACTCTGAATGAACTGTACTTCTTCTCCTCTAACCCTTATTTGGAGTGTTCTTTATCACACTGAATTGATTACTACAGATAAGTTAAACATCAAAGAACTATTAGACTTCCCTATCTGCTAATATGGCTTCTTTTCTTTATTTTGTCTTCGGGGGTTGGCTTATGCATCCTAAAATTTTCTTCCCTTTCACTTTATTTTATTTTCCTAAAGAGCAAATAACATATCTACTGAAACTACCACATTTCGTCACAGTTTTGATCAGGGTAATTTAAAGGTAACTTCATTCCTTTTTTATTCATTACCTTTCTAGAATCACTTTAATTTTCTATTACTTGTAATTTTATTTGTGTGCACTAAGTGGAATAGTAAGAGTTATTAAGTATCTAGGTTATGTTTTTGATCATTTATTTTAGGAGTAAAACTAAATGTTAACATTAAACTGCAACTTTAGAAGGTTTAACTCACGCTTTCCTTCCCTGAATTGACAGAGGACTAACATTTATATTTCCAGTGATATGAGATATTACAGATGATACACTATAAAAGAGAAAGTTTCAAAGAAAAGAAAAAGGAAATTGCAAAATTGTATAGTTCAGTTACCTTATTCAGAGATGTTATTCTCTTAAAACTCTCCACACCTTACCATTGCTAGGATTTTGAGATTGATAAATTGCCAGTTTCTATCCTCCTGAAGCCTTTGTTTTACAGTCCCATTTCATTGCTTTCAATTAGCAGAATCCAATTCTAAATCCTAGAAATCCTGAGGTGTTGCCCATCAGCATTCTCCTTCCTACTGTCTTCATTCTCTGTGCAACCTCTCTTTATGGGGACACCTCAAATTAGGGCTATTAACCTCACATCATGCCACCTTTAGCCCCTTGATTGCACTCATTTTGTCCAGTGTGGATAATTGAAATGTAAATTGTTTGGTCACAATATTCCAACTACTTGTTCATTCCACACCCTACAATCTGCTTTTTGCAATCATCAATTCATTCTTCAGGGCACTTTAACATCTTTGAGCCTGATGCCTACTCATCTGTCATGTTAGAATTATTCCTGCAGGCCTTGGAACTGAACTTCAATGAAGCCAACAAAGGAACTTTTTTCTCTGCTTTCTTTGACTGCCAATGTATTTCCTAATTATTTTAAAGATGAAGGAGAGTGTTAGATCTGAAAGTACAGAAACAATTTTTCTCCAGCTTGATTTTAAAATGTTAGTTCTAAGAGTTTTAATTTGGAAATGTCTTCATTCAGAGAATCTTGCCTCCCCTGTAGAAATCCCTGCCTGGAGAACATCTTTGGAGATGCTATGTGATTATAGAAAGAGCATATTATTTGAAATCAGATAGCTTTGATTTTAAACTTAGGCCCCACCTCTGACTGGCTATATACTTTTAGGAAGATAGGAAACTCTTTGTTTTCTGTATCTGTGGGACAAGGATTCTATCTCCAAATAATGACTCAAGGATTTCATGGAATGTTGTATTTGAAATTCCTGGTAGATGAGAAATATTCCATAGAGTGACTGTCAGAAGCCATTCTACATAATTTTGGGGGAAAAGTCATTTCACAATGAAATTATGATTAGGGTTGTCTGAGGCCTCAATAGTTTTTGATGCTGTGATGCTCAATGGCAAAGTTATATCAACTGAAGACATCCTAGGTCTTTGAGAATGGAGTAGATAGGTTTCACCTGGGGATGGACAAACTCCTTATAAGCTTAACTCATGCACCCTACTGTTGTAAGAATGTTTTGCTCATCTCACCATCCTAATCATTTTAAACGCAGCAGCCTAAAATCCTCATCAGCACAAGATCTTCATCATCATAGGATTACCACCACCCTCTGAGATGTGATTCTTCCACTGATTATAAGACACTTGGCAATTTAGGATTATCAATGCCCCTTGAGTCATCTGATACTCCCTAAGAACCCAATAAACAAGGCAGCGTGGGGAGGCTTTGTCTTTGCTTCCCAGAGCAGCACAGAGCAGGCCAAAACTCAGTTTCTTTAAGTCTCCTTTCCTGTCTTTATTCTTTAATTGTCTTTGTGTTGTAGTGGCTCACAGGAGACCAAGACTTACTGCAGAGGTTCTGAGAATGTCCCCTTTCCCATTCCCTACAAGGGACCATTTTTATCATCATGTAAAGGTTAAAGTTAGCCAGAATATTCAAGGATTAGATACTTGATAATTCAGTACTGCTTTCATATATCAACCCTGATAAATTTTGTCTGAGATGCTGAGAAAAGACTTTTCAGTACTACTGAGCCCAGCTTAGATATTTGCAGCTGTTACAGCTCTGAAGAAAAAAATAATAATATTTTCTTATTTTTTGAATTTTAAAAAGAATTATCTCTTTTATTCTTCCTTATTATTCTCATATCTGCAGGAAGACACCACAAATCTTTCCTCTTTGGCACCCAATAACCATATGATATATCGTATGTCTAGGGTAGGAAGTTTAGCCTTAGTGGAAAGCAGGGCTTCCTTTTTCTTGTTTTCCAATACTTCTAGGCATCAACACTGATATACAAACTTGAAGTTTTTCAGTTATTCTCAAATATCATATGCTGGCTCATTATCTACTTCATACTCTACTGAAGAGGGAAATCTTGTGATTTATATATTTAGGATGCCACATAAAATCTGTGAATCCTTGTTCAGAGTGTAATAAAATTGAAAAGTACCTTTGATGGATTTATTGTTATTTTCAGAGATTTTGGAAAAGACAGACAGTGGTTCATATAAAAACAGTAAGGATGTAGTGTGTGTGTGTGTTTGTGTGTGTGTGTGTGTGCATGCGCACGCATGTAAGAATTGAACTTTAAATACAGTATAAGTTATTGTCCAGAAAAGATTTCCATCTTTAGGAAACTTGAAAATAAAAGAAGTGTGGCTTATTTCTCTTTAGGACATAATCTATCTTTGAGGCTTCGTATTTTAAAATAAAAATACCTTTAAGAAAATATTCCTTTTCATTGTTAGTATGTCCAAGAAATTTCTGATTTTTGAACTCAGATGAATTAATGATTCTTTTTTTTTAATCCTTATGCTTATATTTGGAATATCCCCATTTTTGAAAAATATATTCAAAATTTTAAAATGTGTTTACTACAAGTTACTAAATTTTCTTTTTTAAAATGGAATTTTTCTATAATCTCTGTTTTGATTTGGTATTTTTGTTGCTTTCTATTATTATAGTCTTAATATTTTCTGAGCTTGTATGTAGTGTTTACAAACTTTAATGGGATAGTTTTATATTCCACAATGGCTGTCATTATGTGTGTGTTTGTCTCCCTGTCTTTCTAAAAAGAACCAGCTAGGTCTTGGATGTTCTGTAAGATTTATTGTCTCTGAAATGCCACTTATTCTGAGTTGCTCACATCCATTAATCAATCTGACTTACTGACTCTAGTGCTACCTGCAACTGTGTGTTTGTATCAGATAGGTTGTGGCTAAAGTCCATCCATTATTCCCAGGCTCTAACTTCTCTGTATATTCTTCCCACTTTAATCATTCCAGCAAATGTCTTGGTGGCACTTAAACCTGAGAAGGGAAATTTCCAAAGGTGATTGGATTATACATTCAATTATTCAGAGTCAAATCTGTGAAAATATCAGATCTCATTTACAATAAACATATAGGCATTACAGAATGATAGACTTTAAATAAAGAATATGCTTTCTGGTGGCATTCTTAAATTATGAAAAGCTTAAACTATAAGCACCCTAAATTCAGTGTGTCTTTGCCATAGAAAAAGGATCAGGATTTTGTGTCACTCATTGATTCTGATATCTAATTAAATTGATCAGCAAAGATGATCACTAAAACAACTAGTTGCCAGAAATTACTGGCAAAATAAACTATGCTTATATTTCTTATTTATTTTATGCTTTCTATCTAGAATGAGCAACAAATAAGGATATTTAAAAATAAGAACTTGTACATGATTATAAGTCGTAATTTGTGCTGGCATAATAATCATTCTATATTTGCTTTTTTCTTAGTTCATTAGTTATCTATTTCAGGGGTTTGTCAATTTTATGATTAATTAAATTTTCCAATGTTCTATTTCAACAAAGCTCGTGATTGTACTTAATTGTGTTTTAGAAAAGAAACTAAAATTATCAGCTTTCAAGTAAAATAATGTTTTAAAATCAGTCTTTTTTAAAAGCAAATATGATTTGAAAATTCGAGCGATATATTATTTGTAAATGTGATTAAAGTAGTTTCAATAATAGATTTTTGGGTTGAATATTCTAAGATGATATATCAAATTCTAACAAATTCTCAAATTCTAACACTGTAAAACTCCAGGAAAAACTCCATCAGAGGGGTTGTTTATGCTTTAGCTTCTGGTTGATCTCAATTTAGAAAACAGATCTAATAGCTAAATTCAAATAATTAAAAGGAAAGAAAAATAGAGGATTTAAATTTTTTCCTCAGAGAAATACTTTCTTAACATATACATAGACATTTTCATTTTGTCATTCTGTAAGCTAAGAAATCATCTGGGAGATGTACTGAATTTTTTCTTCAAAGTATCATGCTTTTGAAAATGATAAATAGAAGTATCTCACACGTATGTAAATACTGAATTGTTTCTCTGGTGTGAGAATGTAAAAATGAAAATATGGATCAAAATGTATAATTGATAATGTGAAATAGGAAGAAAAGTGGCAGAGGTGGGGGAAAAGAGAGGGGTAGGAGAAAGGAAAGAGGGAAAGGAAAAAATATGAGAAAAACCAAAAATGGAAACAAAGTCTTTGTAAAGAGGGAGGGTTGGTGGGGCTGAAGTGAGGGCAGGAGAATGGGGGAAAAATAGGACCAAAGATACATCATGTAAAGGTACAAGATCCCAATGATGAATGCAGCTGCATTGTATACCTAAAATGTACTAATAAATGTAATTAAAAAAAGATGTATCTGCAATACTTTTCAGAGAGGTAGTCATTTCTATCATGAAAAAAAAAAAGATCTTTATGCAGTATATTACTCATCTTTCCTATTGCTGAGATTAAGCACCTCACACCCACAGCTTTAGAAAGAAAATGGTTGAAGATATACTCCTAAGTGAAATAAATAAGTCACACATGTGTAAATACCGAATAGTTTCTCTGGTGTTAATGAACTGTAATAATACATAAGATCCTAATAAGATTACTGACATTGTGAAATGGGAAGAAAGGGGCTAAAGGTGTAGGGAAGGTGGGATGGGTAGGGGAAGGGTAATAAGGGAAAAGAAAAAATGTGAGATAATGAAAAGATGGAAACAAAGTGTTTGTAGATGGGGAGGGGAGGAGGGGGTGAAGGGAGGGCAGGGGTAAGGGGAAAAAATGAGAACCAAGACCTGTCATGTAGAAGTACAAGATCCCAACAATGAATGTAACTGTACTGTATCCCTAAATGTACCAATAAATTCAATTAAAGCTGAAAAAAATAAAATAAAAAAATAAAAAGAAAATGGTTTTTTTTCCTCATAGTTACAGATTTCAGTCCACAGTTGGCTGGTGTCAGGAGAAATATGATGGTGAAAGCCTTTGCAGAGGAATGCTTCTCCCAAGAAGTAGAAATAGAGCCAGAGAGGAAAGGCTAAAACCAGGAATAGATTCCAAAGTGACGCGTCTGTGATCCACACAGACAAACCCAGAAGTGAGCTTTACTAATCCCCAAGGCCCCTCCCAAGACAATCAACTTGACAGTCCAGCCTAACCGTCACATACTATAAACAGTATTGACACATCTTCCCTTAATGTCTTTGTTCTCCTTCCACTTTGGTGCCAAGGGCCCTTTTATATGATAAAGAGGTAAGTTGAAGTTTTGTTGGTATAGCAGAAAAATGGGTGAAAAAATATTTTTAAGCTAAATGTCAATTTTATTTTGTGTATTCTTTTCATCAGGTGGTGGAAACTCATTACCAATTAATACAGAGAGTTTTCTGACAATTTAAATGTCCTTTTTGTCTAATATCACATTTGTATTTTTGAGAACAATCTTTACATATGTTAGATGAAGAAGAAGAAGATTATATCCTTTGTCATGATCATCTATGCCCAGTGGCATCTTCAGAAAGGTACATTGTCTCCTTAGGTTATTTCATGTCCAGTTTCTGGCTGGCACTTCTAGTCACACACCCTTTCTATACTTATATCTCTCCTTTATCTGCTTCTTCATCTCTTTTTAAAAACATGAAGAGCTGGGTCACTTCCCTTACCCTGTGGGGTTCTCATGAGGCCTGTACACTTAAAAGCTTTAGACACCAAATGGATGTTCCACTCTCAACACAAGGTCACAAAGTGGCTGTCATTTTCCAGCACTCTCTTCATGATTGAGGAACACCCTGTGTTCTTGTACTCACCAATCATTTCTGGGACTTCTACTACACTACCACAAGACAGTGGGTGCCTTTCCATAGCAGGTAAAACAACAGAAGCAATGGAGAGCATGGAAGGAGAGGGGAAAACCTGAAAGAGAAAAATGACAGGGAATGAATGGCAACAGAAGGGCGTAATGTCCTCATGGTTGTTCTTCAAGGTGAATTGTGCATGGGCTAAAGGTCTTCGTGAGAAAAAGTAAACTCATGTTTGGTGCCATCATTTGCACACAACTATTTTGTGACTGACCATAGTAAAATTTGTTTTTCTTTTCTTCTCTAAATGATCATAAATTTCCCAATGCGTGTGTGTGTGTGTTTGTGTGTGTGTATGCAATAGTCATTTACAAATTAGATATTTTTAAGGTCGCTAGTTCTGAAGAACAAATGAAACTTCATAGAGTTTAAATGAACTTAACTGTATCATGTATTACTTGTGTAGGCTGCCTCTCCAGAGTCCAGTTCCAAAGTCACAATACTTTCCCAGATTCCAGGTACCTTGACTATTTCAGTTCATAAATCATACTATGACCTTTCTTCCTTTTTACACACAATCTGTGCTTCACATAGATAACTTGTATTATTCATTTTGATCTTCATTTTAGGTTAAAGGCTCCAGAAAAGTATTTTATGTATCTCTAAGTTTAAGCTATGAAATTGTCCCTTCTGTGTCCATAGCATTCTAATTCTAGTTCCTGTTTATTACAACAGTAATAACACTGATTTTTAATTATGAATTTTTACCAAAAGACTAAGACCCCAACAGCAAGCTTCATGTCAATCTTCTTCACTATTCTCTACTCTTGCCTAAAACAATGCATGAAACATGAGATGATTTGTAAGAGTACTTATCAAGTATAGCTAAAACAATGCAAAAATATCAGAAAGTCAAATAATATATGAGCCCAAATAAAAAAACTTTACAAGTAATCTAATGAGTCAGGAATCAGACCTCAGATGGTACTATACATACCTTAATTATTGAGGGAAATTTCTGCTTTGATATTTTTACTAAGTAGAATATAGAAAGCTAGTTTGTAAAGATAGATTTTAAAAACTATTAAAACTAGACATACTGATAATAACTTTACAGACAAACATTTCGTGGGCAACAAATATATCATACTAAGTTATTACATGTGAGAACAGTTTAATATAATACAAAAATCATGAAGATGATATTCCATATTATAACTACACTAAGAGGAGGTAGAGAATGTAAAAATAATTTTATTGTAGCCGATCCCCAAAGCACTTCACTAATGACTCAGTAGGAACAAACAATTTTGTAAAAATTAGAAGGGAAATTTAGTATCCACAATATATATAATACTTCATGTAAAACAAAAAATAAAACTCATACCTAAAAGAGCTGGGACTAGAGGTTCAGTTTGACCCAGCCATTCCTGTGCTTGGTATCTTTCCAAAAGAATTAACAGAATCATACCACAGTGATATATGGGCACCTATGCTTATAGCGGCACAGGTTATTATAGCTAAAACTTAGAAGCAGCTCATTTGACCATCAGTTGGAAACTGGATAAAGAAGATGTGGTTTTTCTATAAAATGGAATACTACTCAGCCATAAAGAATGAGAAATTAGATTCATTCATAGGAAAATGGATACATATTGAGGATATACTCCTAAGTGAAATAAATAAGTCATACATGTGTAAATACCGAATAGTTTCTCTGGTGTGAAAAACTATAATAGTACATAAGATCCTAATTAGATAATTGACCATGTGAAATAGGAAGAAAAGGGCTAATGGTGTAGGGAAATTGGGAAGGGTAGGGGAAAGGTAATAAGGGAAAATAAAAAAAATATGAGAAAATGAAAAAATGGAAATAAAGTGTTTGTAAATGGGGAGTGGAGGAGGGGGTGAAGGGAGGGCAGTGACAAGGGGAAAAAATGAGAACCAAGACCTGTCATGTAGAGGTACAAGATTGCAATAATGAATGTAATTGTATACCTAAAATGTACCAATAAACTCAAT
>NW_022900930.1:18896793-18900921 GCF_012274545.1 Fukomys damarensis
GAGGGGAGGAGGGGGTGAAGGGAGGGCAGGGGTAAGGGGAAAAAATGAGAACCAAGACCTGTCATGTAGAAGTACAAGATCCCAACAATGAATGTAACTGTACTGTATCCCTAAATGTACCAATAAATTCAATTAAAGCTGAAAAAAATAAAATAAAAAAATAAAAAGAAAATGGTTTTTTTTCCTCATAGTTACAGATTTCAGTCCACAGTTGGCTGGTGTCAGGAGAAATATGATGGTGAAAGCCTTTGCAGAGGAATGCTTCTCCCAAGAAGTAGAAATAGAGCCAGAGAGGAAAGGCTAAAACCAGGAATAGATTCCAAAGTGACGCGTCTGTGATCCACACAGACAAACCCAGAAGTGAGCTTTACTAATCCCCAAGGCCCCTCCCAAGACAATCAACTTGACAGTCCAGCCTAACCGTCACATACTATAAACAGTATTGACACATCTTCCCTTAATGTCTTTGTTCTCCTTCCACTTTGGTGCCAAGGGCCCTTTTATATGATAAAGAGGTAAGTTGAAGTTTTGTTGGTATAGCAGAAAAATGGGTGAAAAAATATTTTTAAGCTAAATGTCAATTTTATTTTGTGTATTCTTTTCATCAGGTGGTGGAAACTCATTACCAATTAATACAGAGAGTTTTCTGACAATTTAAATGTCCTTTTTGTCTAATATCACATTTGTATTTTTGAGAACAATCTTTACATATGTTAGATGAAGAAGAAGAAGATTATATCCTTTGTCATGATCATCTATGCCCAGTGGCATCTTCAGAAAGGTACATTGTCTCCTTAGGTTATTTCATGTCCAGTTTCTGGCTGGCACTTCTAGTCACACACCCTTTCTATACTTATATCTCTCCTTTATCTGCTTCTTCATCTCTTTTTAAAAACATGAAGAGCTGGGTCACTTCCCTTACCCTGTGGGGTTCTCATGAGGCCTGTACACTTAAAAGCTTTAGACACCAAATGGATGTTCCACTCTCAACACAAGGTCACAAAGTGGCTGTCATTTTCCAGCACTCTCTTCATGATTGAGGAACACCCTGTGTTCTTGTACTCACCAATCATTTCTGGGACTTCTACTACACTACCACAAGACAGTGGGTGCCTTTCCATAGCAGGTAAAACAACAGAAGCAATGGAGAGCATGGAAGGAGAGGGGAAAACCTGAAAGAGAAAAATGACAGGGAATGAATGGCAACAGAAGGGCGTAATGTCCTCATGGTTGTTCTTCAAGGTGAATTGTGCATGGGCTAAAGGTCTTCGTGAGAAAAAGTAAACTCATGTTTGGTGCCATCATTTGCACACAACTATTTTGTGACTGACCATAGTAAAATTTGTTTTTCTTTTCTTCTCTAAATGATCATAAATTTCCCAATGCGTGTGTGTGTGTGTTTGTGTGTGTGTATGCAATAGTCATTTACAAATTAGATATTTTTAAGGTCGCTAGTTCTGAAGAACAAATGAAACTTCATAGAGTTTAAATGAACTTAACTGTATCATGTATTACTTGTGTAGGCTGCCTCTCCAGAGTCCAGTTCCAAAGTCACAATACTTTCCCAGATTCCAGGTACCTTGACTATTTCAGTTCATAAATCATACTATGACCTTTCTTCCTTTTTACACACAATCTGTGCTTCACATAGATAACTTGTATTATTCATTTTGATCTTCATTTTAGGTTAAAGGCTCCAGAAAAGTATTTTATGTATCTCTAAGTTTAAGCTATGAAATTGTCCCTTCTGTGTCCATAGCATTCTAATTCTAGTTCCTGTTTATTACAACAGTAATAACACTGATTTTTAATTATGAATTTTTACCAAAAGACTAAGACCCCAACAGCAAGCTTCATGTCAATCTTCTTCACTATTCTCTACTCTTGCCTAAAACAATGCATGAAACATGAGATGATTTGTAAGAGTACTTATCAAGTATAGCTAAAACAATGCAAAAATATCAGAAAGTCAAATAATATATGAGCCCAAATAAAAAAACTTTACAAGTAATCTAATGAGTCAGGAATCAGACCTCAGATGGTACTATACATACCTTAATTATTGAGGGAAATTTCTGCTTTGATATTTTTACTAAGTAGAATATAGAAAGCTAGTTTGTAAAGATAGATTTTAAAAACTATTAAAACTAGACATACTGATAATAACTTTACAGACAAACATTTCATGGGCAACAAATATATCATACTAAGTTATTACATGTGAGAACAGTTTAATATAATACAAAAATCATGAAGATGATATTCCATATTATAACTACACTAAGAGGAGGTAGAGAATGTAAAAATAATTTTATTGTAGCCGATCCCCAAAGCACTTCACTAATGACTCAGTAGGAACAAACAATTTTGTAAAAATTAGAAGGGAAATTTAGTATCCACAATATATATAATACTTCATGTAAAACAAAAAATAAAACTCATACCTAAAAGAGCTGGGACTAGAGGTTCAGTTTGACCCAGCCATTCCTGTGCTTGGTATCTTTCCAAAAGAATTAACAGAATCATACCACAGTGATATATGGGCACCTATGCTTATAGCAGCACAGGTTATTATAGCTAAAACTTCGAAGCAGCTCATTTGACCATCAGTTGGAAACTGGATAAAGAAGATGTGGTTTTTCTATAAAATGGAATACTACTCAGCCATAAAGAATGAGAAATTAGATTCATTCATAGGAAAATGGATACATATTGAGGATATACTCCTAAGTGAAATAAATAAGTCATACATGTGTAAATACCGAATAGTTTCTCTGGTGTGAAAAACTATAATAGTACATAAGATCCTAATTAGATAATTGACCATGTGAAATAGGAAGAAAAGGGCTAATGGTGTAGGGAAATTGGGAAGGGCAGGGGAAAGGTAATAAGGGAAAATAAAAAAAATATGAGAAAATGAAAAAATGGAAATAAAGTGTTTGTAAATGGGGAGTGGAGGAGGGGGTGAAGGGAGGGCAGTGACAAGGGGAAAAAATGAGAACCAAGACCTGTCATGTAGAGGTACAAGATTGCAATAATGAATGTAATTGTATACCTAAAATGTACCAATAAACTCAATTTTAAAAAATTCATGTTTTATTAGTATCTGAGAAAATTTCATCTTCCTCCAAGTCCTGCTAGTTGATTACACTACCTATTTTGCAGATGACATAAATATGGCAGGCAGTATTTCTAATAGAAGTGGTTTAACATTAATGATCATGATCACATTGCATTCTTAATATTTTTCACATGATTTATATTGATTGTCTATTTTGAAATTTATGGGAATCAAATGGCTTACATATTTTTAATATTCTGTTATAAAAATTAAGCTCAAAACTTCAAGCAATTTTTTTTTCATAAGCTCACAGGTAGTAAATGGAAAGACTTGAATTTTTGAATTTTTGTGTGTGTACTTCTTGTTTTGTTTTTGTGGTGTTGGACATGACACCCGGGGGCTCGTGTATGCTAAGTGCTCTACTACTGAGCTAAACTGAGAGCCCTAGGGTTTGGCTTTACACAAAGGACTGTCTTTCTCTAAATCAATATCAACTAATCTAAACAAAGAAGTTACATTGTTGTCTCACTGCCAAGTAATTTTTGTTCCATGCTATATTTTTCCCCCTGTGTTCAGCATATGAAATTACCACAAGGTGGGTGGCTTAAAATAACATAAATTTATTCTTTCACACTTCGGAGGCCAGAGATCCTATTCCAAGATGTGGGCAGTGTTGCAGTCTCTCTGGAGCCTCTGGGAGAGACATTTTCTTCTTTGATTCGCCCAGATTCTTGCAGCTGTTAGAGTTCTCAGCTGGTGCCTGCATCACCACAGGATTTGCCTCCACATTCACTTGATCTTCTCCACTGTGTGTTTTCTCTTCTATATCTTTTAGGACCAACTGTCATTGAATTTAGTCCACTGGGATTAACCAAATATGATCTCGTCTCAAAATCCTTAATTTAGTTATTTACGAAAATATGGTAATAGTCACATTTACCAGGGATCTGGACATAGATACATATAAACATATATCTATGAATATATATAAATATACATATGCATGTATATATACAATGTATTGGTAAATATTCTCCAGAGAAACAGAATATACATTATATAATACA
>NW_022900930.1:18901203-18932410 GCF_012274545.1 Fukomys damarensis
GGAATTGGCTCAGATAATCACAGAGGCTCAGAAGTTCCATCATCTGCTAGGGAACCTGGAAAGGCATTGCTATAATTTAGTCTGAGTCCAGTGGTTCATCAAGAAGAAACATCAGCATCTTAAGGCAGGAGAAAATGAATGTTTTTGATCTAACAGAAGCAATTTGCCTTTTCTATGTTGTTTGCTCCATTCAACACCTCAAGGAATTGAACTGGAAGATGTTTATCCACATTGGATAGTGTTTTAGTTACTTTCCCATTGCTGAGACAAAATACCTGACATCCAAAGTTAAAGGAGGAAATTTAGTAATCACATGCCCTTAATCACATCATCACACTCTAGGTGAAGCTACCTCTGAAAAAGCCCAATGACTTCCTGAGGCTTTGGAGGAACATCTAGACAAAGCCATAACAATGAGAGTTGATCTCATTCCCTCTATTTGCCACTATTTCAAATGCCACTAATTTCTTCCAGAGAATTCTGACAGATTTGCCCAGAAAATAACATTTCAACCAGGTATCTGGTCATCCCTTATCCTTTTTATATTGATGTGTAAAGTTACCCATCAGTACAAATATATGTGTATGTGCACATGCTTAAACATATGTACATGTTTCTATACCACCCTGAATATCTCTTTCTCCCTCTGCCATTCATAATTATTTGCACGTGTATTTGAGAAGAGGACAGTCAATAAGACTCCTCTAGAGGGCTGTGCATATCTCCTGAGATGCAAAGCCTAACTATATCCACAACATAAACAGATAAAAGTTGAGTTCTCTCTTCTGTATATGGTGTTCTGGCACATTCAATACTTCAGTGAATTCTCCAAACACTTTATTCATGCCATATGATGGTACATTTTAGGCTTTGGAATATATGTGTTACATGCATTCCAGTGGGAAAATAGACAACAAACAAAACATAAAATGCATTATAAAGAATTATAAGAGGATGAGTGTCATGGGCAGAAAATATGGCACATCGATTGATAAGCAGGATGGAGTCCAGAAAGCACAGGCACACAGCCAGCACTGCAGAACTCATTTGCTAGACTGATTGCAGCCTTGACTCCAGTTTGTGCACACCTCTCTGTGTGCATTCACTTTGATAGCTCTCTGTCTCATGAGAACTCTGGATTTGAACAACTAACTGCTTTTACAAATAGAGCATTAGCAAATATGATACATGCAGAAACTTGAAAAGCAATCCATCTTGAGCCTTATTTATTGCTATCCATAGAGTGCTGAGATCACTAAACAAGTAAGTCCAGACCAACTTGCTGGAGGAAGGCAGGTACTTGATCCCAGCAATCCAGCCATGCCAATCAAACACCAGTATCTGAGAGGCCAACTTGTTTTGGCTGATCCACTAGCTGACCAGGGTTTTCACAGATACTCACCTGAATCCATCTGAGGCCAAAACTGCCAGTGGAATCCCATGTGACTTGTCTACTTGTAGGACAATGAGTTACAAAAGGGTCAATGTATTCAGCCAGTAAATTTGGGTGTGTTTTATAGAGCAAAAGCTAATGGACAGTGTATTTGACACTTTGATTCTGATAGCCTATCAGGGGACTGTTAAATAATTCATTGGCCTTTATATTTTCTTCTGTTGGAAATATTCCAGAGGCCAAGTAATTGCTATATAAGCAAAATGCTACATCATTACACATACATTTTTGAAACCTATATAAACAATTAGAAAATATAATTATTTTGAAGTCTTTGGAACAATTACAAATTCTAAGTTGACATAAGTCTTTATTATTAAGTTTAATCATTCTTTTTTATTTCCTTGCAAATGAATTGCTAGATCCGTCTATCACAGCCATTTGTCAACTCTAAGGAACCAGTCAGCACTTATGTTGATTATACAGAATAAATATATAAGCTAAAAATTGAAATTAGACATGCTTATTGTAAATGTGATGATTACTTTTACTTCAAGATTAAATTGAATTTTTAAAAAACTTATCTATCTGGATTGAAATTCAACTTGTTAATATTGGATGGAGCTAACTTTTGTCCAGCACTGTTCAAATCTCAAAGCTACAAAGGCCAATAATAAATTATCTTTTAAATAAATAAGTTAGTTTTTACTACAGGAGAAATTTCTGCATTATATGCCAACAAAGAGTTGAAATGCCAGCAGCAGTTGAGGACTAAATTACTAAACACTTATTTTATCACAACAGAGCATTAATGTCAGTGCTTGATTACAACAAGTAATCCAATTGCATGAGTTTGGACTGCAAGGCACCCAGGCTTTTATATTCATTAGAAAAGTTATTGATTCTGGAAGGTTACCACTAATAAAACTATACTGTTTTCTCAGGCCTGTTATATGGGCACAGACAGATTATTTTATCAATGATATTGAGCAAAAGGAAAAGCATTCATTGCTTCTAATTTCTTTTCCCTTGTTTCTAAATTGTACATAGCCAGCAGCAAAAACAAAGAGTGAGTGCAGGTCCTGCCCAAGTCCAGATTCAGTTCCTCTGTTCACTATAGAAATTTTTCATTTGGACTCCTATAGCTATGCATAAATTTTGGCAATTACATTCCATTGTTATACAAATTATTAAATAGAATCTAAAGTTTTAAAACAAAAATGATTATGTTACTGAAAATATTTTTAAACTTTCACAAAGTTATAATTCTGTTATAACATGTCTTGAGTGGAATAACACATATATTACATAAGCTATTTCAGTTAGAAAGCACTTCAACTTCTATGCAAGTTAATGTTTTGTCTGTTGAAGAACATAGCTCTATAGTTTCTATAAAACAATTTGTAGTTATCAAAGAATATCAACCACATTTGTCATACTGAAAATAGATTTTGTAAATAAAACCAATAAACATGAAAATCTTAGATTGGAGCAGACCAGTGAGGACTACCCAGCCACTCAGGCACCTCTGCAGCATCCCCCCCACACCCCATGCTCTCGGGCCTCCTGGTTGTGTTGGTACCTGGATCCACACTACAGAGGCACAGGTGGTCACAGAGGCCATTGTACTGAGCTCCAGAAGATAGAACAGAAGTGAACAACTACAGTAAAGGCTCATCAGACCAGAGGGATCACCATCTTCCATCAGAACTTGGACTATCTTCAAGGGAAGGGCAGCTGGAACCTGCAGTAGAACCTTGTGGAGTTCAACCCTGCAGGAGGTCAGGGAGCGCAACTTGCACCTGGCAGCCAGAATTCAGCCTGAATCTCAGGGGTCTGCCAGCAGCTAGCTGGCACTAATTGCCTTAGCTCTGTACATTGCTGCCCACATTGTCTATTGCGACAGAAGAGATATACCCTGAAAGAAGCTCTTCAATTTTTTTCTTTCTTTTCCTCCTATTTTTACTTTTTATTTTTAAAATTTTATTTTTCCCAATCTTCAAATTCTCCCTTTTTCCTTTCTTCTTTTTTTCCCACTCAGTCTCTTGCTTCGGTGCACTATGCTTCATCTCCCTTTTGTTCCTGTTCCAGCCCTATTTTGAATTTCTTCTTCTTTTTTCTTTTCTCTCTTTTTCTTTCACTTAATTGTCATTAGTTTCAAAGGAAAGTGAGTACAATTTATAGCTTCCCTATTACTAAGTTGTTCTATTATTGTCTTTGTCATTGCACTCTGTCTTTCCCTCTTGTTTTCAACAGTTTCCTAGAGTTTCTGTGATCATCCTATATCCTCTGGCTTCACTTAAAACCTTCTCCTATTATTTTACCTATCTATTCCTCTCCTCCCAATGACCTTCTAAGTCCCCATCCTAAAGGGTAAAGTTGCTATATAGAGGATTTATTCACTTTAAAAAACATTTTGGGCTGGTCTTTTTGATTTAATTCACATGGTTCAAGGTGAGAGATTAATAACTACCACAAATTGTCAATGTCTAAGCTGTGCCTGATGCTATTGTGTTGCTGATTGTATCAATTAGGTTAAAGGGTTGTGATTGATTTAATGAGTTGTCCTTCCTGATATCATGAAAATGAGAGTATCTCTGAGTCATTAGAGATTCAAAACCTAAAGAGTAGGAAGATTGAAGTACTAAAGCAGAAAATAAAACAAGGACAGCAAAAACAACAAAAATTAAAATGACAAAACACTTAAGCAAGGCACAAAGAGAGACTTTCAGTTCACCAATGGAAAATTCTAGGGGAAATGAGGTGGAAAAGTCTGAAAATCAATCACCAGGACATTCTGAACTCAGCACAGGATGTAACAAAACAGATCAATCAGTCTCTAGAAAAATTCGAAAGAGAAATAATTTCCCAAATAAATAAAGAGATGAGGAGCACAATGAAAGACATAAGTAGAGATTCAAGAAAAATTCAACACAAACTAAATTTAAAACCAAAGCTAATTAAGAGAGATAGCCACTACATCCTTGTAAAGGGAACAATCCAACAGGAAAAGTTGACAATCATAAATATATATGCACCAAATATTAATGCCCCCAACTACATAAAACAAATATTAAGGGAAATGAAAAACCAAATAAGCACTAATACAATTGTAGCAGGGGAACTAAATACCTCACTATCACAAATAGACAGATCAGCTAGGCAAAAAAATCAACAATGAAATACTAGAATTGTACCAAGTTTTTGAATGTACGAACTTAATAGATGTCTAGAGTGTTCCCCCCCACAAAGTCAGAATATACATTCTTTTTGTCTGCACATGGGTCATTCTCCAAAATAGACCCTATACTAGCTCATAGAACAGGTTTAAATAAATGCAAAGGAATCAAAATTACACCATGTATATTATCTGATCGTAGCACAATTAAACTGGAGATGAATAGCATAAGAAACTGTAAGAACTTCCAAACACATAGAAATTGAACAACACTCTCCTGAACAATCAATGGGCCATAGAAGAAATTATAAAAAGAAATTGGTCAATTTTACCAAATAAATAATAATGCCAATTCAACATACAGAAATCTATGGGAACTGCGAAAGCAATTTTACAAGGCAAAGTCATAGCAGTGAATGACCACACTAGGAAAATCTAGAGAGCTCAAATAAAAAACCTACTGATCTTAAACTCCGAGAAAAAGAAGAACAAGAAAAACCCAAAGTTCATCCAAGGGGAGGCATTATCAAAATCAGAGCAGAAATCAATGCAATCAAAACTCAAAGAATGATACCAAAAATTAATGAATTGAAGAGTTGGTTTTTCAAAGTATAAATAAAGTCTATAACCCCCTAGCCAACCTTGTCAAAAAAGAAAGAAAGAAAGAAAGGCTCAGAGCTATTTTATTAAAAACAAAAAATGTGACATCACAACAGGTCCAGCAGAAATCCAGAGGATCATCAATACCTACTTCAAGAAACTGTAGTCTAATAAAGTGAAAAACACAGAACAAATGAAAATGTAATTACCAGCAAAGAAAAGCCCAAGTCCTGATGGCTTCAATGCTGAATTCTACAAGATATTTAGGGAATAACTACTGCCACTACTCTTTAAACTTTTCAATGAAAATGAAAGGGAAGCAATACTTCCAAATTCAGTCCTGAAAGCAAGTGTTACTTTGATTCCAAAACCAGGAAAAGACCCAAACAAAAAGAACTACAGGCCAATCACCCTAATGAACATAGATGCAAAATTCCTCAATAAGATACTGGCAATCAGAATACAGAGGGTCATCAAGATGATCATACACCCTGGCCAAGCCAGATTTATGAAAGGGATGCAAGGATGGTTCAACATAGTTAAATAAATAAATTTAATGCACTATATTAACAGAGTCAAGGACAAAAACCACATGATCATCTCAATAGATACAGAAAAATCATTCAACAAAATTTAGCTACCATTCATGATAAAAAAAACCCTGCAGAAATTTGGAATAGATGGTCTATATCTTAACTTAATAAAGGCTATCTATGAAAAACCAACAGCCACCATTATATTAAATGGCCAAAAACTGAAAAACTTTATGGTAAAATCAGGAACAAGACAAGGATGTCAACTATCACCATTCCTCTTCAATATAGTTTTGGAACCATTAGCCACAATAATTAAACATTAGAAAGAAATGAAAGCAATAAAGATAGGAAAGGAAGAAGTTAAAGTGTCATTATTTGCTGACAATATGATATTCTAAATAGAAGACCCAAAACATTCTTCCAAAGCACTTCTAGACTTAATTGACACTTTAAGCAGAGTAGCTGGATACAAGGTCAACACTCAAAAATCAATAGCATTCTGGTACACAGAGAAATTAGGGAAACCATTCCTTTCACAATAGCATCAGAAAAATGAAGTATCTAGGAATCAGTCTAATGAAGGAAGCAAGAGACCTCTACACTGAAAACTACAGCACTCTGAAAAAAGAAATTTAAGAGGATAAAAGAAAATGGAAAGACATTCCCTGCTCCTGGGTAGGAAGAATCAACATAGTGAAGATGGCCATGCTATCAAAACTGCTATACAGATTCATTGCAATGCTGATTGAAATTCCAACAGCTTATTTGACAGAACTAGGGAAAATAATCCAAAAATTCATTTGAACAAGAAGAGACCTAGAATAGCAAAAGCCATTCTAGGTAACAGAGACATGACAGGGGGTATCACAATCCCCAATTTGAAATTACTACAAAGCCATTGTGATAAAAATAGCATGGTATTGGCAAAGAAAAGACCCAAGGATCAGTGGAATGGATTGGCACATACAGAATCAACTCCAGATGTACTCAGCTACCTCATCTTTGACAAAGGAACCAACCATACTCACTGGAGGCAAGATAGTCTCTTTAATAAATGGTGTTGGAAAAACTGGATTTCAACCCACCAAAGATGAAAAGTAGACCCTTATCCTTCACCATTCACTAAACTAAAATCCAAGTGGATTAAAGATTTAAATATTAAAACAGAAACTCTGAACTTTCTGGAAGATAAATTAGGCAGAACTCTTGAAGACATTGGCAGAGGAAAAGACTTTGTGAACAAATCATCAGTAGCACAGGAACTTGAATGAAGAATCTACAAATGGGATCTCATCTTATTAAAAACGTTTCTGTACTGAAAAATAAACCACCAACAGAGCTAAGAGGCAACTTACAACATGGGAAAAAAATTTACCAGCTGTTCCTCAGACAAAGGACTATTATCCAGATTATATAAAGAGCTCAAAAATTTAGGCCCCCAAATATAAAGACTTGATTCAAAAATGAACATGCATCTGCAATGAACAGACATTTCTCAGACCAACAAGTAAAAGCAGCAAATAATCACATGAGAAAATGTTCAACATCACTGGTCAATTGAAAGATGTAGATGAAAGCAACGAGATGCCACCTCACTCCAGGAAGAATGGCTGCTATCAAGAAATCACACAATAACAAATGTTGGCAGGGTTGTGGGGAGAAAGGAACCCTTCTCCATTGTTGGTGGGAGTGCAGACCGGTGCAACCACTGTGGAAATCAATATGGATATAGCTCAGAGAACTAGGACTAGTAGTTCCATTTGACCCAGCTAGCCCCCTGCTGGGTATATTTCCAAAAGAATTAAAAGAAACATATCACAGTGATATATGCACACCCATGTTTACAGTGGCACATTTTTTAATAGCCAAAACTTGGAAAAAATATCAATTGTCCATCAATTGGAGACTGAATAAAGAAGATGTGTTTTTTCTATAAAATGGAGTACTATTTAGCCATAAAGAATGAGAAGCTAGTCTTTCATAGGAAAATGGATGCATATTGAGGACATACTCTTAAGTGAAATAAATAGAGCCCACATGTGTAAATAATGAATTGTTTCTCTAGTGTGAAAAACTAAAAGTGTAAGTAAAATCCAAATTGTATAGCTGATAATGTGAAATAGGAAAAACAGGCTAAAGGTGTAGAGGAAGTAGGAAGGAGGGGAAAGGAAATAAGGGAAAAGAAAAAATAGGAGACAAGGAAAAAAATGGAAAAAAAGTCTGTAAATAGGGGAGGGTGGAGCTGGAGAAGGGAGGGCAGCGGTATTGGAAAAAATTGAGATCTGTCATGTAAACATACAAGATCCCCATCATGAATATAACTGTACCATATACCTAAAAAAGCCCAATAAACTCAATGAAAAAAAGAAAAAAACATGAAAATCTAAGATACTTTTCAATTAAAAATAATATGAGAGCTCTTCCATGGCTATATGTGCTTTCATTTAAATACTAAAATCATTTATTCTATAAAGAAATCTTGCTGGTTCTATTTAGGGAATAGCATTCAATCTACTGCCTCAATTTTGTGAGCATTAATACCTTTAAAATATTGAGTTTTCCAATCCACAAATAAAGATGTACTTCACAATTTATCTAGCCTTTTCTATTTATTTCAGGAATGTTTGTTGTTTTCAGTATGTAACATTTTTGTATTCTTTAAATGTCTCTTTAAATACTCTGTTGTTAATTTTGTATAAAGCATAATTTACCTTTTTGTTTTCTAAGCATTTGTTGCCAGTGCAAATGAACAGAGTTGAGTTTTATATATTGACATTGTACCCTGTGATCTTGCTAAATTCTCTCATTACTTATCATAAATTTTTTCTTGATTCCTTAGGATTTTTGTGTATGGAGAAAAAAATTAAAATATGTGCTTTTCAGAAAATCAGTTAAGAAAATGGAATCTCAAAACATGTACTTGGAGATAATTTTTGTAATATATGTGAATCTGACAAAGGACTTGTATCTCAAAGATAGAAATAAATTTTATGACTAAACAATAAAAAGAATTATTACAAATAGGCAAAATCAGGGCAACATAAGATATGTGAACCAAAAACTGATGAAAAGCTTTGCAACTTTATTAATTATTATGTGGATGTGCAAGTTAAAATCACAATAAACACACAGTAAAGTTACTAAAATTTAAAACCTAGTAATATTAATACTTCACAAAACTGTGGAACGATAAGCATGCTTATATATTGTTGACAGATGTCTAAAATGTCACAAGCATTTGGACTTTTTTCTACTCTGTGTGTGTGTGTGTGTGTGTGTGTGTGTGTGTGTGTGGTACTGGGGATTGAACCTAGGACTTCACAATGGACTATTTCTAGTCCTATTCATTTCTTTTTTTGTTTTGATATAGCATCTTGCTAAGTCTCTAAGTTACCCAATCTGGGCTTGAACCTTCTATTTTCCTGCCTCAGCCCCCTAGAGTGCTGCAATTCCAGGTGTGTTCCACCATAACTGGCTGACATGTTTTACTTTTAAGCATTTAGTTTAAAGAAAACACAAAGTCAGGGATTCAGCTCAGTGGTGGTGCCACCAGCCTTGCAAGTGCAAGGTTCTGAGTTCAATCGCAGGTATCAAAAAAAAAAAAAAAAAAAAAAAAAAAAAAAAAAAAAAAAAAAAAAAAAAAAAAAAAGAAAGAAAAAAGAAAAAAAAAAGAAAAAGAAAAAGAAAGAAAGAAAATACATGTCCACAAAAAAAAACTTTTAAAAAAATGTTCATAGCAGCTTTATTCATAACAGCTCTACATAGGAGACAACAGAAATACCCACCAAACCAGGAAACTGAAAATTAAGGCATGATGCATTCAGACAGTGAAACACTCAACAATAAATACTGCTGCCACAGTATAAATTTCATGCTTTATAATAAAAGATAAACATCATGTACGAAGATGAAGTTTTTCTTCAACTCACTAGAAAAATCTTTAAAAGAAAACTGGAAATTTCAGTCAATTTATTCATCTACAAATTTGATATGCTGATACACTTTCTCTATTGTATGTTACGATAGTATGTAAAAACACTGGCTCTTTAGTCAGAATGCCTGTGTTTGAATCTCACCTATTCTTTTGTATTGATCATTTAACCTCTGATATGGAGTGAGTATTTGTGTCCTTCCCCAAAGCTACAAGTACAATTCAACCCTCAAGTCTTGGTGTTTAGATATAGGAACCTAGCAAGGTCACATGACATGCAGGTGGAGACTTCCCCATGGGATTGGTGTCTTTAGAAGAAGGCGCACTGGGAAAGCTTGCTTACCTTCATACTCCATCCGCATGTGTATAAGATGAAGGTCAAGGGATCACAGAGTGAAATGGCAGCTATCTGCAAGCAAAGCAGTGAGTCCTCACAGTGAAAACTACCTAGCAGACACCTTCATTGTGGCCTTCCCAGCCTCGAGAATGGTGAAAAAGTAATTTCTATTGTTTAAGCCACCCAGTTAATTGCATTTTGTTACAGCAGCCTGAGCACACTGAGAGTGTCTCTCTTCCTAATGGGGATAGTAATTATGCCTGCCTCTAGTGTTCATGTTCTGCCTCATGCATTTAAACATGTTTCTGTCTGTCAGAATCACTGGATGATTCTTCACTACTATTGTGATTGAACTTCTATAGGTCTTACTTTCCCTGTGCTTTTTCTCTCCCTCTTCCTCTCCCTTATAACAACTAAACAATTAAAATATTTCATTGTCTCCTCCTACACTGTTTGGATGCTATACTCTATATTATTATTATTATTTTAGTTGTCTTTAAGATGTACATATGTGTATGTAAGTCCTAAATTTAATCTATTTCTTTACTTCCTTTCCCCTCAAATTCAAGGACCTTAGAATATGATATTTTCACATTGATTTCAAAGCAAAATTGCAATTATCTTACTTTTTTTAATTTCTGGTTTAAGATCCAGGTTTAGTCCCAACCTTTGCCCCTTTGCCAGCTTGAAGCAGCTTCATAAGAAGAGACCTTTGCACAATAATAATAAAAATAAAAAGCCTGGAATGTTAGATTTCCCTTGCCTTAAGATGGCTACCACATAAAATAGCGGCCTCCATGTTCAATTGTGGTTTCTCCCAACAAAATACAGGCTTCGTCTTCCCATCATGCCTCTTCTCCCATCGAGTGACTTGATACGTGCTCCTAGCAGGAAGTGATGTCACAAGTCCTTACTAGTGATGTCACAGGCTCCTCCAATTTCTAAATATTTCCTCAGTCAACTCCAGCCCAGTTCAGGCTAACCCCACCCCACTACTGTGAAAGAAACTCCTTGTTCTGCCATGTTGCTCTCTCTCTCTCCTCTGCTCAGTGACAGCCTGGCAGATCCTCCCAATAATAAAGACTTGCTTTGGTCTTCATCTGAAAAAAATTTTTTTTATTAGAAAAATAAAATTTCTGGTTTAGTTTTATAATCCACAAATTGTTTAACATTTTATACAAACATATTTGATATACCTTTGTGGTTTTTTCTCTCTTCTCCTTGATGCATTTAATATTTACAAGACCCTTTACTTTCTTTTTTAAGAACATGAGGAGGTGTTGGGGTGTCATGTAGAAGTAAATTCTCAAATTCTGCTCATTTGTTGTTATTTTGACTTCATGAAACATATTTTAGCAGTGTAAATAAATAATTCTAGATTACTATTATTTTCTCTCAATACATTGACCACTTTTTATTTCATTCTTACTTTGTTCATTTTGTGTGTGTGTGTGTGTGTGTGTGTGTGTGTGTGTGTGTGCAAAAGCTCACTTTCAATTCTAATGCCCCTCAGTGGGATTTGTGCTTGTTTATTCTAGGTTCTTGTGAATAACACAAGCTTTTCAGGCTTATTTTATCTTGTAATCCTGGGCTTGGTAATTGAGATCCACATAAACAACATGGATTCAGGCTCCAAGCCAAAGGCAAGCCAGAGGATATCTGAGATGTTCTTATCCTTTTACATAAAATGCTGCTAAATATCAAAGGCCATTTACTACTACATCAATAACTTTATTTGCTCAGTTTGAAAAATACTGTTGAATTGTTTCAGTTTATTAAATGGAAAAAAATATCAAAGACTTTCAGGTTTTATACCATGTACTTCTCTATTGTGCTCTAAACAGAAGAGGCAATCCCTATAGATTGTGCTCTGTCCAGATTCTCTTGCTAAATCACTTATTTTAGGTTTGGCCAATTACCAACTCCAGCAGCCACTTGATTCTTGGTATCAAGAGCAAAGCAAGAGGCTTCATAATCCCAGATTTGAAATAATAATACACAGCTACAGGGATAAAAGCAGCATGGGACTGGCACAAAACAGACATGAAGATCAATGGAACAGAGTAGATGATGCAAAACAACCCCAAGCACATTCAAGTATCTGATCTTTGACAAAGGGCCAAAAACATACACTGCAGAAAAGATAGCCCCTTTAATAAATTGTGTTGGGAAAACTTGCTATCCAAGTGCAGAAGATTGGATCTAGACCCATATTTTTCACCATTCACTACAATAAAATTAAAATGGAACAGAGAAATAAATGTTAAAATAGAAACACAATCTGCTGGGATAAAAATAGGTAAAACACTTGAAGTCATAGCATATGCAAAGATTTTCTGATCAGAACCCTTTTCTGCACAGGAAATAATTATAAAAATCAACAAATGGGATCATAACAAATTAAAAAGCCCTATACAGCAAAAGAAACAACCAACAGCATAAAAGATAAGCTACACAATAGAAAAATATTTTCCATCTGTTCCCCAGGCAGAGGACTAATATCTAGAATACATAGAGAACTCCAAAAAGTTAGTCTCCCGACAAAAGAGACCTCATTAATAATAGGCAGGTAAAATGAATGGATGTTTCACAGGAGAGAAGTACAAATAGCCAATAAACACATGCAGAGATGTTTAAGATTACTTGTCATCAGAGATATGCAAATTAAAACAGTACTGAGAGTCCGCCTTACTTCAGAAAGAATGGCTACCATCAAAAAATCAAATAATAACAAATACTGCAGAAGATGTTAAGGATAAAGGAGTCCCTGTACATTGTGTTTTTGGGAATGTAAACTGGTACAACCACTATGAAAATCAATATGGATTAAATAATATGGACTAAAACTAGAAATTCCATTTGATGTACCTCTTCACTTCTAGATATCTTCCCAAAACAGTTAAAGACATCACATTATAGTGATACATACATATCCATATTTATTTTAATGCTATTCTTAGTAGCTAAATTCATCAACAGATGAATGGAAAAACAAAAACAAAGATGATCTGATAAAGAAAATATATTTACGCAGAATGGAGTACTACACTGCCATAAAGAAGGATAAAGTTTAGCCACTTTTAGGAAAATGAATGCACCTTGGGATCATAATGTTAAGTGAAATAAATTGGGCACACAGCTTAAATATTGCACTGTTACTCTTACATAAGAAATCCAAATGATTTTAAGAAGGTCTAGTACAAGATAATAGGAAGTAGGAATACAGATTTTTCTGAAATGGGAAGGGGTAAGAAATGGAGCAGGGGGAAGAGAAGGTGATGAGAGGGGTATTGAGTTGTGTTATGTATGTGTACCAACTCCTCACAAGGAATGTGATCATTATGTAACGCAAGCACACATAAATATATGCATACATATATATTTGAATAAATAAACATTTTTTAAAAGATATGGAAGGATTAGCTCCCTATATTTTTAATCCATCATCTGGCCATCTTATCTAACAATTTTCCTTTCTAGACCAGGATCTGAGAATGTAAAAAACAAAGTGATCTGCCTTACTGAACAGTTATCATTTCCTACACTCATTTATTTTTTTTTTCAAAGCAGACATTCCTGGGATCAAGGTGCCCTTTAGTAACCGTGGGTCTACTTCTGTGAGCTATCATCATGAAGATTAATTATTTGTTTAACACTGATGGATCTGATGTGAGCAGGGCTAGAGACACACAACCTAAATTGGAAAGACAAATCGATGCCTCAAGAGCTCAAAGGGTGATTAGAATCTTGACTTGTAAGTCATCATGTTTACATGTATAAAGAATGTTATTCCCCCCTTCCATTGCCTTAACAGCTCATAAATACCACTGAGATGAGAAGAATGACAATAAAAGCATTTGTGAAACTGCACACAATTGCTGGAGAATATTATCTGTTTCAGTGAGTTTATTATTGGACAGCTGTTTACAAATTTTGTAGCAGATTGGTCCATGGATGAATGAGTTTTGGTTGAAGAAATGAGAGGCCTTTGTGGTCCTTTATGGTAATGTTCTTTCCAGCCTATGTTCCACAGCTTTCTGTTAGGAAATACTGTATTTTCCACACCACTTGATTAGTAGTAAATATGGTCTGAATTATCCTGAAAAAGTATGTGATATAAAGCCTATCTTTAGGGACACAGAAAGCCCAAGAATCCATATGGAGCCAGGAAAAAAGTTCTCAAACTTCACCAGTGACATGCAGTATGGTTTGAAATTCCTGAAAGCTATTGTCTATTTGTCATCAAATATATTCAGTTGGCCCCTTTTAATCCCCCCCAAAAGAAAACAAGAAATCCCAGAAAAGTTATCTTTTAAAAAAACTGTTGAGAGTATAGTGTTACAAACATCATAAATAATATCAAATCTTACCTCTACACCTTACTGTCTATAAGACTTTCGACAAGTTACTTAAATTTGATGAACTTCAGTGTCCTACTACACACAAGGAATGATGATGTCAATGTCTAAGAGTTAGAGCAAAATAGTTTATTTTGGTAAAAAAATCAAACACAATGTTTGGCACAGTGTAAGTGCTAAATAAATAATTGCTAATTAGTTTTGGGGTGATCTCTCCCCAAAGAGAATGAGAGCTATGGTTCTTAGATATGTGTCATGAAGAAAAGAGACCTTACTTTGAAGTCAGATACACTTTTTTTTTTTAAGAGTAGGAAAAATTTATTGCAAGGTAGCTTCAGTCAAAGAGAGACAGGGGGGGACCAGAAAGTGGGTTGACCAGGGACCCTCTGTTCCGGAGGATTTTTATTTATTTTTTAATCTTTGTTAAAAGTATTGGGATGTTTTAGGTATATAATACAGTTACATTCATCAGTGGGATCTTATACCTTTACATGATGTATCTTGCTTCTTACTTTTCCCCATTCCCTAGCCCTCCCTTCAGCCCGTCTACCCTTCCCTGTTTACAAAGACATTGTTTCCATGTTTTTCCTTTTCACATATTTTTTCTTTTCTCTTTTTACCTTTCCCCTACCCCTCCCACTTCCTCTACTCTTAGATTTTTCTTCATATTACACAATATCAATTATAAATTTAAATTTTTATTTACACTTTTACTTTTTCACATCAGAGATACTATTTGGTATTTGCAAGTCTGTGACATTAATTCCACTTAAGAGCATGGCCTCAATGTGCATCCACTTAGTTATAAATTTCTCTAGTTTCTCATTCTTTATGACTGAGTAGTACTCCATTTTATATTTAAAACAAAACAAAACAGACAGCAACAACAAAAACCTCATCTTCTTTATCCAGTATCCAGTTGATGGACAATTGGGCTGTTTCCAAATTTTAGCTATTACAAAATGTGCAACTATAAACATGGGTGTGCATATATCACTCTGGTATGATTCTTTTCATTCTTTTGGAAAGATACCCAGCAGATGAATAGCTGTATCAAATGGGACCTCTAATCCCAGTTGTTTAAGGTATCTCCATATTGATTTCCACAGTGGTTGCACCAGTCTGCACTGCCACCAACAATCAAGAAGGAGTCCTTTCTCCTCACAGCCCTGCCAGCACTTGTTATTGGTTGATTTCTTGATAGTAGCCATTTTTACTGGGGTGGGATGGAATCTTAGTGCTGTTTTTATCTGCATCTCTCAAATGACCAGTGATGCTGAACATTTTTTCATGTATTTATTTGTTGCTTTTACTTCTTTTTCTGAGAAGTATCTGTTCATTTCAGATGCCCATTTTTGAACTGGGTGTTTAGATTTAGGGGTCTGATTTTTTTGAGTTCTTTATATACTCTAGGTAGTAGACCTTTGTCTGAGCAACAGCTGGTAGTTTTTTTTTTCCGCATTGTGGGTTGTCATTTAGCTCTGTTTGTGATTTCTCTGGCAGGCAGAAGGTTTTTTAAAAGATGAGATCCTAATTGTTGATTTTTTTGTGCTGCACAGCGTTTGTTCATAAAGTCTTTTCCTATGCCAATATCTTTGAGTTCTGCCTAACTTATCTTCCTGCAAGTTTTGTGTTTCTATTTTAATATTTATATCTTTAATCCACTTGGACTTTAGTTTAGTATATGGTGAAAGATATGGATCTAGTTTTAATCTTTAACACACTGAAATCCAATATTTCCAACACCATTTATTAAACTTATGCTTGAACAATATACAGTATTAAATTTTCAAAAGGTTTGAATTCAACAAGACTCAATTTTCCCATTGGGAGAAAATGAAATACAAAATATACCTGAGAGAACAGTTGTAAAACGTCAAATAATAAATTATGCTGGCAAAGGGCCTGGAACATTAGATAACAAAAAAAATGCTATTTTACAAAGGAATAGTTTGTCTTGATAGATGGTATTTTATTATGATTGATTATTTTTCTATTTCATCCATACCTTTATAAATGCTTGAAGAACATCAACTGATTTTTACTAATCTTTTAAAATATCCATAATTCCAGTGCCAGAGTATTAAGAAATTATTCATTTTGCCTAATAAATGCATATTTTATTTATTTCTCAAAAATGAACAATAAGGAAAGCTTTTAACATTATAATAAAAATTAAAAACTAATACAATTAATAGGCTATAGAAGGTTGCATTTTAGCTCACACAAAGGTAAGCTTTACTTGCAATACACAAAATTTTCTTCAATGAGAGAAAAGTGTAAAAAATTCAACACCTAGATAACTAATTAGTCATTAGTTCATCCAATCAGAATGCCTCCTGCTAGATATTGTATAACACTTAAACACAGGTATAAACAAAGTAGATTTGTCACATACCCTTATGAAGTTTCAGTACAGTGCAGAAAACAGATATTGGTCAAATAACTGCCCCAAAATTGCAAAATTATAGGTTATAATTACTATGAACAATAAGGTCAAAATGTCACAGGGGAATGTAGAAATTGAAACTCTGTCAGTCTCAACGTTTTGAATGTGCTCCTCTCAGCTGATGACTACATAGAAACAAGTACTGTGCTAAGAAAAGCTCAGGCATAGGTGGCCCCAAGTGTCTATCAATCCTAGTCATCTGTGCCCAGATGACTAAAGGGAGGGCTAGAAAAGTAATTCTGAAAGAAAATTCACTGCAAGGCATAGTTCCTCAAATGTCATTCATAAGAGTAGACATGTTGTGATATTTTCCATTACCTCTTTCTGCTCTCCAGAGATTCAAGTTGGGTGATAATCCAGAGAGTAAACCAAGGACAGTCCGACAACAAAAATTAAAATGAGAAAACACTTAAGCAAGACACAAGGACAGGCTTCCAATTTACCAGTGGCAAACAGTAGGGCAAATGAGGATGAAAAGGCCAATAGTGAACCACCAGGACACCCTGAACTCAAAGCACAGGAAGTAACAAAACAGAACAATCAGGCTCTAGAAAAATTCAAAACAGAAATAATTTCCCAGATAACCATAGAGATAGTGAGCAAAATGGAAGTCGTGATTCGAGACTCTAGAGCAGAAACTGACAAAAAAATAGATGAGCTCAGGACCATGATAGAAGCCATGAAAGCCCAATATAAGAAAGAAATGGAAAAAATAAACGCTCAACATAGGAAAGAAATGGAATCCATAAAACAGATTCAAACAATAGAATAAAAGAATGTGAAGATAGACTCTCAGATATAGAAGATAAGATTGCAGTCAGTGACCATGAAAAGAGAGGTCTCTTAAAAACAGTAAGAGATCATGAGAAATCGATCCAACAACTCCTAGATGATGCAAAGAAGAATAACATAAGACTGATAGGAATACATGAAGTAGCAGAAGAAAATACAAATGACTTTAAAAAGCTGTTCCCAGAATTAATGACAGAAAACTTCCCAAAAAGAGGGGAAGAATTTGACATTCAGATAACTGAGGCATATAGGACCCCAACTAGCTACAATAAAAAATAATCTACACCTAGACATATAATAATCAAGATCCCAGTCACCCACAATGGCATCAAGAAAAACTAAATACTTAAGAAGTAACCTAACTATGGAAGTGAAAGACCTCTAAGAAAAACTACTGCACTCTGAACAAGGAGATCTAAGAGGATATCAAAAAATGAAAAAATGTCCCCTGTTCCTTGATAAGCAGAGTCAGTATTGTCAAAATGCCCATACTGACAAAACTGATATGCAAATTAATGCAATCCCAATCAAAGTGCCAGTGGTATTCCTCACAGAAGTAAAGAAAACAATTCCAAAATTCATATAGAACAAGAAAAGACCTAGAATAGCAGAAGAAATACTGTACAACAAGAGACTAGCAGTGGGATCACAGTCCTGCTCTTTGAGTTATAAGGCATAAGAACAGCATGGTAGAGGCATCTAAATTGATATGTGTGTCAGTATAAGAAACAGGAGTTAAGGAAGCAGTTCAGGGAGATTCAGGAATTTGATCCTTGACCAAAATATCAAAAAATATTAGAAAATGAAAAAATGGAAATAAAGTTTTTGTAAATAGGGAAGAGAGGAGGGGGTGAAGGGAGTACAGGGGTAAGGGGAAAAAATGAGAATCAAGACCTAAGTACAAGTTCCCAATGATGAATGTAACTGTACTGTATATCTAAAATGTACCAATAAACTCAAAGAGAAAAAAATAATTATTATACAGGAAATATGGTATATTTAAATTTTGAAAAAGAAGCATAGGTGGGATGTGTAGGGGAAGAGTAAAAAGGGAAAAGAAAAAAATGTGAGAGAATGAAAAGATGAAAATAAAGTGCTTGTAGATGGGGAGGGGAAGAGGGGGTGAAGGGAGGGCAGAGATAAGGGGAAAAAATGAGAATCAAGACTTGTCATGTAGAGGTACAAGATCCCAACTATGAATGTAACTGCTGTATCCCTAAAATGTACCAATAAACTCAATTAAAGCTGAAAAATAAATAAATAAATTATTCAAAAAAAAAACCATAGAAAGTGGCATGGGCTTCATGTACTTTAGATAAAGTAACTTTCTGTTCAATTATATATAGGTAATGAAGGAATTCATAACTTCATATCTGAATGTACATTGGCTATTCACTATTTTTTAGTAAAACATAACTGGATTATCATCAATGTCATGTGAAGGTCTAGAGAGGAGCACTGAGTCCAATTGCAAACCCTGTGACTGGCATCTGTGCCTGTGTGTGTGTGTGTGCACCCAGACCCTGCTTAGGGCCCTTAGGGTGGGTGTCACATTACTGAATAATAAAAATATTGTCATTGATGATAAAGACAGAAAACAGGGGAGCAGGTTAATGATATTTTCAGCTATTACTAAGATAAAAGACAGTGAAAATCTGGTTGGAAAATAGAAGGCAATTCAAGAGAAATTCAAGACTTTATGGTAAATGAAAAAAATAACCAAATGTCCATGGGAAAATAAAGAAAGTTAAGCTTCAGGGAGCATGAGAGAATATAAGGTTGTGATCACAGAAACCAACATATTCAGCAACTGGGAAATGTGGAAAACAGGATGATTGGAATTAGAATGGTTTCCAAAAATTTGGCAAGAACAGTGGAAGCCCCAGAGTTAAATAATTAAATTTCATTAAAATCACAAGTGAAATTGATAATTTAAGGGCCCGTAATCTAAGCATCTCCAATTTATATCTATTCAATTTATTGAGCTCTGTAGATCCCACTCACTAAATATATCTCAGACTGACTTTTCTTTAGCCATTATGACAACTTCTTAAACCAAACACCACCATCAGTTCTCACATAGATAAAATAAAAGCTGCCTAAATGGTATCCTCATACCTACCTCCTCCTCCCTCCGATTAATACTCTAAATGTTCACTAGAGAGGAGTATTTTAAAAAGCAAGCTGGGATAACTGATGCCTGTGGCTAGATTGAATGTGTTGCTGTTACATGAGGTTTTAAGGAACAATTACTTTTCTCAAGACAATTTACTTTCTTTTGTCAAAAAGAATCTTGAATGTATTTATTTTGTTAGAAAGTGGCATTTTATTGACTCTACCAGGTGCCTAAACACAGGATGTCTATATTGTGAAAACACTCACAGGAGTGTGCTACGCTTCTCTCCTTCACTGCACCCCTTCTGTTTTTACACGCACATGTGCAACACACTTCAGCATCTTTTCCATCATGAATCACTGGCTTCTGTCAAAGGTTAAAGGTTTGAAGCCCTAACACATCCCACAGCACCCCAGATTGTTCTCTCCCTCGGTCACTGTGCCTGCTTGAAAAGGTCTCTTCCAACTCCACTTTACACTCCTTTTGCCTTACTTTCTCAGTCTCCACATTCTCAGGATAAATGTCATTTTTGCCAAGAAACCGCTGTTGAGGATTTGATTAGGACCACCTGAGATTTCTTTGCAGCTTGGTCCATCCTGGTCTCCTGCCTGATGCTTCACTTGTTAGAATGAAGGCTCTGTGAAAGTAGGTAGCATGACAGATGTAATATCGTCTCACAGCTCCAGACACAGTGCTGTGCATATCATAGGCATGGAAAGCACACTTGTTGAATGTATAAATGGAAATTAAGAACATACAGTAGCACTGGATTATGAATAGTAGTTGAATTATGAATAATGCCTTACAAGAGAGTAGTTAAAAGAGAATAAAAACAAAAACAAAAACCTGAAATTACTTCTTAAAAATTAGAATTATCTGTATGATATGCTATCTATCCTGTTCCTGGTTATGAATTCTAAATTTATCACCTTCCTTAAATTCAATTCTATATGATAAAGCAGAAAATTAATTTCTTACTTCTCTATGCCTCAGAATTAAATTGTGACACCTTTTGTCTTGAAATATTTCTGTTTAAAAAGCCTTAATAGTGATACGAATTAAATAGTACGTTCGGACAGTTTTAAGAAGGTACAAATATACAAAGTTGTAGAGGCACTTCTAGAAGCCTAGATTTTAACATTAAGTAGAATCCTCGAAGCTTTTTGGAGGGAAAGTGTGGTGTTTCTGTAAAGATTTCAAATAACAATAATCATGTTTGACGTCTAATTTGTATGGATGCCCATTTTCTCCACAGAGATCAATAATATAAATATATATAAATTATATTTACTTTTTTATATTTTTCATTGAGTTTATTGGTACATTTTAGGTATACAGTACAGTTACATTCATTTTTGGGATCCTGTACCTCTACATGACAGGTCTTGGATCCCAGTTTTTCCCCTTGTCCCTGCCCTCCCTTCACCCTCTCCTCCCCACTACATGACAGGTCTTGGATCCCATTTTTTCCCCTTGTCCCTGCCCTCCCTTCACCCTCTCCTCCCCTCCCCATTTACTCTTTAGACATATGCATATGTTTAAAACTTTACAATTTAGAAAACGCCCAATCCACTGCATAAATAAAATACACAGTAGCTTACAGTCATACTGAAGGCCCAAGGTTAACAATAAAAATTTCACCCAGTGGCCTGAAAAAAGCAAATCTTTTTTTTTTTTTTTTTTTTTTATTTTTTTTTTTCAGCCAGGTTGGAAAAGGAAATAAAATGGTGAGGTTTTAAAGGTAGATGCACATAGGACAAACCTGAAGCGCATACACAGCTTTCTTGCCAAAACAAAGGGAAGCTATCTGAAGAGGGAGGAGAGCAATAGGTCTCTAGTCCCCTTCAATTTTGTCCCAGGTAGGTTTCATATCCATTCTTTGGGTGAACTGAAGTGTTGAAGAAACCTGGCATAATTGGCAAAAGTTTTATTTCTCTTTTTTCTAAATTCTTCTGAAGATATAAGAATTGCTGAGAAACTTACACTTCCCAAGCCACTCCATTCCTCAGTCTCTTTTTGGATAAAACAGTCATTAAGGAATAACCATACTAACTACTCACAGGCACCTGTGCAGTCTGCTGAAAGGACCAGGAAACATGCATATTGTCATAGGCTGAGGGTCTCCTCCATCACCACCTGGCCACCCACCTATCAGCTCAGCAGTTTTGCACTTTGGACTCTGCTCCAAAGCGAGACTCCCTTCCTGTGCTTAAGTGTAGACTGGGTCTTTCCTTATTCAAAAGTATTCAAGTGACTTTATCTCCAAATTTTCTTATAATAAGTTCTCACATCAACTTACAGGATAACAAAGCCCAGAGTAATATTTGGTTCCAAATCTTTTGTAAGGACCTTGACTTTCTGTCCCCTTGCCTGCGAGCTGTCTCCTCCAAAATTGATAATGACTGAGCCCCCTCTTAGAGGTTCTTCACTTCAGACTCTCAGACAACCTGTCCTTAGTAGCAATCAAAACTGTTCAAGTGACTCAAGTTGAATGGCACAAAATTTATTGAGTTCCTTCAACAACACATTATTTTTTCTAATCTCATGATATAAAACATTGTACTAGATGATTCTAGCTTATTAATCGATCCCTATGCTTAAAACAAATCTATGTGTAAGTCTCTGTTTCTACAGAATTCTCACTGGTCTGGGTTATGTTTTGCATTTACCATTTTCCCCAGGAACTGAGAGTCTGTTGTTTCATCATAGGACCTAAGTAAAGTCCTTCACTGAGATCACGTCCCTTGCCACTCGTGCACTCGCCTGTATGGTCTGTTGCTTACTCTGTACTCCCCGGTCCATCTTTATCCCATACAGAATCTCCCTGCTGTGGACCTCACACCTGATCTCCATGCAGAGGTTCAGTATTCCCCCTCGATTCTCTACTCCACTCGGCTGGAAAGCTTTCTGTCACCTTCAGCTGGAGCGAATGCTCCTCAACGCCTATGTCAACTATTCTGAAATCATCTCATCCTGTTTGATTCTGCATGGAGAGGACATCTGTGCTGGACTAAAATCACAATCAGCACTCTGCTTCCTGGTGGCATCACTCCCACTCATGTCCCTTTCCCTTCTCCTGCATCTCCCTGTCTGCTTCCATTGCCCTGTTCTTCTCTCGTGTAACTGTAGCTTACTGGTGCTTTCTATCTCCTGGATATGGCACTAAGAGTTTCATATGCATTATCTCATTTAATCTTCAGAGCAACCATTCAAATGTTTATATTCAATGTATTTATATTTTGAAGAAATTGCACAGCTCAAAATATTTGGTGATTTATTAAGAAGTTGTGAAACCATGACTCAAAACTAAGTCTAACTCCAGTGCCCACATTTATAGTTATTAGACCTAAGTGGCTCTCTCAGCTCAGCTTGGAAGTGTCCAACCTTCTTTGGATAGATACCCTCTTCTAGCCAGGAGGCCTCAAGTTTGAAGTCCAAAGCCAGGAGTGGTGGCGCACGACTGTAATCCCAGCACTTGGGAGGCTGAGGCAGGAGCATCGCTGCAAGTTCAAGCCTAGCTTGGGCTATACAGTGATTTCAGGGCCAGCCTGAACTACAAAGTGAGACCCTGCCTCAAGACACACATACACACACACACACACACACACACACCAAAACCAATCAAACAAACAAAAAACAAAGATTGAAGTCTAATGAGGAATATCGGGTCTGATGTACCATGGACGAGGCAGGAGCATCGCTGCAAGTTCAAGCCTAGCTTGGGCTATACAGTGATTTCAGGGCCAGCCTGAACTACAAAGTGAGACCCTGCCTCAAGACACACATACACACACACACACACACACACACACCAAAACCAATCAAACAAACAAAAAACAAAGATTGAAGTCTAATGAGGAATATCGGGTCTGATGTACCATGGACCAGATGCTCTAAAACCCTTAAGGGAGCAGAGACCCACAGGTGCCATTTAATCTCCATTAACAAAGGGGCAGGTGTGCCAACTCCCTAGGAAACTTCAAATTCTTCTCTTTGCAACGCATGGCTTTCTACCTTCTGCTTAAATGCTTGCTGTCAAAGAGGAATTCAATTCTTCTTCTGCTGTTAAACAGAAAAGCCCATGAGATTCTACACTATAATTCTTGGAATTCAAATTGGGCACTTAAGAAATAACTTTCACTCTGGATGTTCCAGATTCCAGTTCTGAAATTTCTTTTTCTTCTTTTTGTTTTTCTTTGCTTCCTTCCTTCCTTCCTTGTTCTTTCTATTCTCTCTCTCTTTTCTTCTTGCTCTCTTCCTCATATTTTGAAAACTTTAGGCTTATGTACTGATACTTTTGTTGAGAATGCAAGTTGTTTACTTATAGGAGAAGAAAGAGGATAAAGAAGTCTATTCTCTTCCATGTGTTAATCTCCTGCTATGAAAGATGCTACAATCTCTAGATTTCTTAAAAGTCAAAATTTCCTTCTTGTTAATTTTTAAAAATTACTCTTAAACTGACACTCTTGAAATATTATTTTGTATTTTATAAATTCAACATGTGTGTTCATCTTACAGTCAGTGCGACAATCCACAACTTCTCATAAACAGATAATTTAATTAGCATCAGCATCAAAATCATCAGAATGATATTGTGTATCCCAGGCCCCAGAAATATGTCAATGATTAATGAAATTTTTTATGGCAAGGAAAATTACTTACCAATAATTGTCCTGCAAATAATCAGCATGGCTAAACTTGTCAAAATTTGTCAAAACTAATTTACTTTTTTATAACCTTACCATTCAATTCAACAAATATCACCAAGAATATATACATTTTTCTCATTTTCTTCTTCGTTGTTTACAAAGACACAGGGAGAATATCTATGCAAGATACCTTCATTTGTTTTTCTTAAACTACACTTTTAATAACATGTTTCTTATGAAAGGAAAAATATTTGAACTTAGTGACTGGGAAGTGTCTTGAGTAATTCACCCTCCACAACCAGGTGAAAACAAAAGGTGCAAACCTGTGAGCCACAATGAAGTGTAAAGAACAAACCTATTTTCTCCAGGTTAGTGCTCTCCGTAATTGCACTAAGCAGTGGCTAGAACTACGTAACTGTACTTTCATTTCTTCCCACATAATTAACTGTACTGAGATCTGTATGTTTATAGTTATGGCATCATCTGTAAGCCGAAAATTGAACATTCTTTTTTGCCCTGAAAACTTCCAATTAATCCCATTTGGAGTTATACACTGAATGCCGGCACTAATTCTTTCCTGTAAAGATCAAAGGTTCCAGGATGTGAGACACCACTGTGAGGCTGTGTGAAAGACAGAGGAGGTCATTTCTCATTAAAAACAAGTTTATATGGATGCTTCACAATGTAATCACCTAAAGAACTGAACTTTGAAGTGATGCCAAATCTTAAGAAATAGAATAACGCAGCTAGGCACTCTTAGCAAGATGGATGAGGACAAATTGGATATACAGGGTATAAAGAGAACTTGTAACGGGGAAGCGTAGTTCCAGAGATTTTGTTGCTTATATCCTAAATAGAATAGAGTTCATTACAGTGCCATCAAATCTGTAAAACTGGGTGTCGGATGTTGAGTGATTATCTTAAATACTGCCCCTTTAAATCCATATCTTCCTTTATGAAAATATCACAAAAAGCCATTTTGGTGAAAAGTGGTATCTTACAAATATGGTACCAGGAAGTGGGAAAATAAAATTGTTAATGCTGTTTGAGAAATTGGTAATAATTGGGGAAGGGCATCATAGGAATTAGCAGAAGCAGTGCATACAGAAGAGAAAAATGCGAGAGACAAAGGATAGCAAAGTGTTATGAAAAATGGTGTAACTTCTTTCCTAAGGCCAGGAATACCAAATATTGTATTTGTATTGTATTTGTAAGCTTTGAGGTGGATGCACACATTTCAGTGATAAAAGTCCTCCTCTGCTCAACAGGCCTTAAAAGTTAATTCTTATGCTTGCTTACAAAGACAGATCTTTTGGTTTTGTTATATTTTGTTCTTGCTTTTCTTGAAAAAACAAGGAAAGGGGTGAGCTCCACCTTAGTATAAATGCTGGGGTGCAGACGAAAGAGCAGCAGCAAAGAATGGAACAGAGGGGCCAGCAAGGTACTAAGTTTTATCCCTGGTTAAAAAATAATAAAATAATGGAAGGAGACATTAGGATCCAGAAATTACTCAAATTATTATTGCCTTTCCTTAGGCACACATAAACACATATATTCACATCTACAAAATTGAAGAATCATTAGGAGAAGCATGAGTGTTCCAGAAAACAAGAAACGGAGTTTTAAAATTCATCTTTTCTAGACATTAAATTGAAGGAGGATTTTAAGCAAGGGGTACCTTACAACTCTTTACCATACACTTATAATATATACACACGGAACAAACCAAGTTTTTCTTTTTCCTTTCATAATTTGCTTTGCCCTGGTGCTAGCAAACTAAGAAAATGAACTGATTATCAAACAAAAGAACTTTTGTAGCTGGGCGTGGTGGCGCACGCCTGTGATCCCAGCACTCGGGAGGCGGAGGCAGGAGGATCGTTGTGAGTTCAAAACCAGCCTGGACTACATAATCAATTCCAGGTGAGTCTCAAAGACCCTGTCTCAAAAAAATAAATAAATAAAATAAAGAACTATTGAACTATTGGCAATGTGTCTATACAGACTATTGAAAACTAAAACACACTATTCATTTAGCCCTCCTACTAATAGGGTAAGGAGTGTAGTTTTCACTATGCTATAGCTTCATAGCTCCCCCTGACTAAACTTCATCTAGCACTGCCACTGCAACAGTCACTCCTCAGCTTCCCTAACACTTGAAATCTGCTTGTGAAATCCTGCCAACAATGGATTGTGCCACTTCCTCATGGGCGCCTAGCAATATGGGATTAATCATTTGCTGTGTTTCAACACACCAGTCACTGAGTCCAAGTGCCCTTTTGATTGGCAATCTACCAGGGGAAGGGTAAAAAGGGAAAAGAAAAAAATGTGAGATAATGAAAAGATGGAAATAAAGTGTTTGTAGATGGGGACGGGAGGAGGAGGCGAAGGGAGGGCAGGGACAAGGGGGAAAAATGAGAACCAAGACCTGCCATGTAGAGGTATAAGATCCCAACAATGAATGTAACTGTAATGTATCCCTAAAATGTACCAATAAACTCAATTAAAGCTGAAAAAAATAAATAAAAAAAAGAAATAGAAATTGTAAAAAAAAAAAAAAGAATTGAGGATGCTAGGATCACAATGTGTCAAGTTGCAGTGGCAGAATTGTGTAACGTGGAACCCTGGGACCAGTCTTATTGTACAAGTCTTTTTCTTAATCATAATTGTAGCTCCTATTTACTCTCCTGGTCCTCAACCACTTCATCTTAAACAATGCAAACTTTTTCTTAAATGTTGATCTAGTAATTAGATTCTTATGTACTCCTGCTACTTTTTGTAACCTTCCCTAGCAAGGAGTTGTCATCTCTGTGGCTCATCAGATCGATCAGCAGGAGTTCTTACAAAGTAGACAGATGTCAATTTCCTAACCAGCTCTTCATCACCAATAAAACATTTGGTTTCCAAGGATTCTCCCAGCAAAAGAATACCTGGCATTGCTAGTTACTCCTCCACTCCTAAATTTTATGTCTGTTCATGTCATGAGCCAAAATGACTAATGTAGAAGCTAAATATTAAAAACCAAATTTATCTTACTCTGAGGATATAAGCTACTCTGTCCCTCTTTATGCCTGTTCCCTCCCAAGTCCTTCAATCTTTCAAAGATCAGAACTTGAAACAAGTAGTTACGTCTTATTTCACTCCTTATACAAAAAAAAGAAAAAACATTCCCCCAAAACAACATATAGTTGTATTATATCTCCAATATTTTTATATGATTAGTAAGTTAATAATAGTTCGATGTGGAAAATTTGATAAATTTAAAAAGTTAAAAAATCATGTATTTACATCATCTAATCTTAGTTGCTACTTGATTAATTTTTCTTCTAATTATTCTGTAATTATATATTTTACATCTGCGTTATATTTGTGCATATGGTTTCATATGTGTAAAAGCTTCTGAGAAAAACTGGTGTATGTCTGTAGCTGTACATCTGGAAGCTATACTTGGTAGTGGCATATATAGAAATGTATTGAAGAGGAGAATCTAGACTCCAGCAGTGGAAATCAAAAGAAGGTGATGGGGAAAAGAGAAACTTCTCCTTACATAAGCATTTGTCTAACTTGGTCTCATTCTTAGAGTTCTGAAGGAAGTCGGAGAGCAGCTGTTTCCAGATAGATGACAATTTCACAGGTGGCAATCTCCAATTCTGTTGCCATTCAAGAAGAATCATTAATACATGCAATCACTTACTTGCCTTTAATTTTCCCAGTTTTACGTATTCATGGGTTTCCCACAATTCTAGTAAATAGAAATATTTCAGGTAAAAGGATGAAATGTATGATGTCAGTATTAACCCTTCAATATTTCATTACATCACTTTGACCATTGCATTTGATTTGTATATTTTCTACAAATGTACTTAGAGAATGTTTATTGTTAAGATCTGAGATGTTCGATTTTATATCCTTAACTTCAGCTTACTCCATACGTTCCATATGTTTGGCATGTAAATATTCTTTATTGCTTACTAAGAATTAAATATTAAATATTCTAATCTATTGTCAAGTGGTTCATCGGATCATATTAGATTTGGGGGCAAATGTAGAGTTTTCTTTAGAGACAAGGACAGTGTATTGTCCCCTCAAGGGCACTACTAATCTCTTAATGCATGAACGTATGTCAGGTACCATTAAAACTAAAAACCAAAAAAGTAAATAAAGATCAAAATGTATAATTGCTATTGTGGAATAGGAAGAAAATGTCTAAAGGAGTAGGGGAGGTGGGACAGGTAGGGGCAAGAAAAGAAGGGAAAAATATGAGAAAAGGAAAAACGTGGAAACAAAGTCTTTATAAATAGGGAAGGGTGGAGGGGGTGAAGGGAAGGCAGGGGAATGGGAAAAAAATAAGAACCAAGATACATCATGTAAACGTCCAAGCTCCTGATGATAAATGTAACCATACTGTATACCTACAATGTACCAATAAATTCAATGGAAAGAAAAAACTAAATGTTAGTACCAATTTTTAAATGGTATGTTTGACAAAAGAGGTATTAATATAAAAACAAGACGTATGTTCATACCATGTGCCATTAAGAAAATTTAAAAGATGTAGGCTTTTTCTTATGACTAATGAGGCGATCACTTAGAATTCCTCTTTGCCTCCTGAACACCATGGGTGGTAGGGTGGCGGGCGCTGATTAATTTAGTGTTTTGGCAATTTGCATTGTCTCTTTCATTTCAGTTGCCCGTGTAACTGAGTTGAGCTCTTTCATCCTCTGTGAAATGACATACATTCTCCATTAGCCACTGTCTTGCAAAGAAGATGGCAGAGAATACCTGCTTACTGTAGCCTTCCTGAAAGATGAGCACTTATAAAAATCATGCAATCAATGAGCTAAATCTGGGGAGCAAGGGAAAAATAGAAAATTGCCAGAACTCATGTCTGCTCTTTCTTTTGGAAAGTGATGGAAAAAAAATTTCCAAGAAACCAATGAACAAATTTCCTACCTCATTTACAGCTAGATATTTTTAGTAACTCTCCTTTTATACAGCACAGCATGATTTCCAGACATAACTTTCCTAGCTTCAACAAATACATTGCTTTTTATAAAAATTTGTTCCACCATTCTAAAACAACTATTTATCTGAGTTAATTTAAAGCATGCGTGGATGATTTTTTTTTTCAAATTTTATAATAGGAAATAATAGCTCAACGTGGAATAGTTGCATTTGGCAAGTCGGAGGAGTAAAATTGTTTCTAAAGTAGAGAGGACAGCTAGAAATTTGACCTCATGATCCCAGGCTGTGACAGTTAATTCTGATTTCCCATTTGATTGGATTGATAGGTTCGTAAAGCAGATTGCTGGGTTTGCTCGAGTGCGTCACACAGAGCATGACCTTCGGGACTGTGCGTCTAGTCCAGGCCTCTTTCCTCTGCGATACTCATTGCCTGTGCTCAGCGTTCTGGCTGCCCTAGGGGAGCAGGTTTACTTCGCTGCATTCCTGGATCAAGATGTCTCTGCTCGGAGTCAGCTGACCGTGGACTGAAACCTCTGAAACTTGAGCCAAAATAAACGTTCGTTCCTTTAAGTTGCAAATGGAAAATTCTGTATCTCAGCAATGAGATATTCTGAACAACGCAGCTTTCTCCTCCTCCCCCCACATTCCTGCATATGAAGGCCTTTTAGGTATCTTTAAAAAGAAAACACTAGCAGGTCTGATTAATCGAAATAGCTTTCTTTTTCCACACAATTTGTTTCTCGTTGAAATGAAGAATTCCCACAAAGCATTTTCATTTTCATTTAAGCCCACTGCTTACATCAAAATGAAAAAAAAATTGCAATATATAAATGTACTATCTTTCTGCAAAGTATCAGCATAAAAAGCTGAGGCAGTTGGATCCTAAATTCCAATCCAGCCTGAGCAATGTATTAAGACATTGTCTTGAAATTTTAAAAAGCCTGAGGATGCAGATCTTTTGTGGAGAATTCCTGGGCAATCCCCCATCACACAAAAGAAAGAAATATTAATAAGCCATGACCTTTCCCTGTAACGTGATGAATAAGGGCTGAAATTCACAGATGTTGGAAAGATGGCACTAATCCAATTCTGAGAGGTGCTGTCTGGGGTTCCCAGTGTCAGCTCTGTCAATCTCAGAGGACCCAGTCTCATAAAAGGGGAAGTTTTGCTTTTGGTAAAGAGGAGTCTTTTTTTTAACTGAATTTATTGGTACATTCTAGGTAGACAGTACAGTTACATTTATCTTTGCGATCTTGTACCTTTACGTGACAGGTCTTGGTTCTCATTTTTTCCCTTGTCCCCACCCTCCCTTCAGAGGAGACATTTTAACATTCTAGTTTTGTGTCATTCTGTCTCAGAATGGTGATACTTCCCTTAACACCCTAATCTGACTTAGGACAGTCAGCTGACAAGAACAAAGAAGTTACTTTAAATCTTGTATAAGCCTCATGAAAAATATGTGTCCTTCAAGTCTTCGTTAAAATCTCACATTCCTAAAATAACTACGTGATATAGAAATCTGTTCCTCCACAACCTCTCCAACTCCAGATGCCTCATATTCTGCTCTATTTTTGTACTCAGTGGTATATGACCTTTTATATTATATTATCATTTCCTTATTTATTATCTATTTACCATTTAGGTTGCATATTAAACAAGGTATGGAGTAAATGCTTGATAAATATTTGTAAAATAAATGAATGCACAAATAACATTAATAACGTCAAATTGTTAACTTAGAGATCAAGACAATGATCCTAATGTTTATTATAAATTGCAACCATACCCTAGCTAAAGTCTAGGTAGGTCAGTAAAGTGATCTGTGTCTCAGCTGTGTCATCTGTGGAGCACGGTATCTGACTTAATGGGCCACAAGGAATAAATGAAATCATCACGTGAAGGAGTC
>NW_022900930.1:18932523-18937106 GCF_012274545.1 Fukomys damarensis
TGTCATCTGTGGCACGGTATCTGACTTAATGGGCCACAAGGAATAAATGAAATCATCACGTGAAGGAGTCGCTCCATGCACTCTCAATGCATATTAACTGTTTTTTCTGTTAATATGAGAAGGTAAACATGGTATGCTGTAATAAATTAACTCCAGCTATTTTGGTAAAGCAAGTCATAACTTCTTCCTTTCAACATTTCTAATGAATAGAAAAGTAATCTACCCTATCTAAGGTGAGCCAGATGTTGGAGGCCTACTTGAGGATTAAGAGCTCCATGCACTCTCAATGCATATTAACTGTTTTTTCTGTTAATATGAGAAGGTAAACATGGTATGCTGTAATAAATTAACTCCAGCTATTTTGGTAAAGCAAGTCATAACTTCTTCCTTTCAACATTTCTAATGAATAGAAAAGTAATCTACCCTATCTAAGGTGAGCCAGATGTTGGAGGCCTACTTGAGGATTAAGAATAATCTTTCCAAGTGTAGTGGTACACACCTGTAGTCCCAACAGTGAAGAGGCTGGAGGATCACCATGAGTTCTAGCCTGGCCGGGGCTATCGTGAGTTCAAGGTCAGTCTGAACTATATCATGAGACCCTGTCTAAAAAACAAAAGAAGAATCTGGATATCTGAGAATATTACTTCCAAATTAGAGCCAATGGACAGAAGTAGGACTAAAAGATATCAGGTGAAGCTTAAAATTAGAATTGAAAATTCTGACACAAATTATTTACCCAGATAAAATATTATATTGAACAAAATGGTTAATGGATTTGCATATATATCTTTAAATGTTACCATCACATTGACAATTACAAGTAATAAGATTTAAGATAAGATACCAAGACAAAAAAAATTCTGTACTACATCTTTTAAAAATATTTTATTAGAAGAAATAGAGCCAATACAGAAGTAGGACTAAAAGATATCAGGTGAAGCTTAAAATTAGAATTGAAAATTCTGACACAAATTATTTACCCAGATAAAATATCATATTGAACAAAATGGTTAATGGATTTGCATATATATCTTTAAATGTTACCATCACATTGACAATTACAAGTAATAAGATTTAAAATAAGATACCAAGACAAAAAAAATTCTGTACTACATCTTTTAAAAATATTTTATTAGAAGAAAAGGCAAAAACATAATATACTTGACCATTTCATCATGTATAAATAATACAATGATCTAGAGGAAAAACTCCTAAAGAGACACTCAGGGCTGCATGAAAATTGTCCTTTACCTTAAGGAAAACATTCTCTATTTTTTTCCGATTTTTTTTTTTTTTTCCTCCTATGACCCTTAGAAAGCCTAATGATTCTGGCAAACTATCCTCTATCTCCTTTTAAGCCACTGTCCACCCTGAAACAAGTCTGAGATTAGCTCTTTAATTTTCTCCTTGTGGCCAAGATACTCTCTTGAAACAGCAGCCTGAGGAACTGTGGCAGCCGTGGTCTGTGTTGGGGAGCTGCTTGGGGAGTAAAGAATCACCCAGGATAAAAATAAAACAATTAGTAGTCTTATGTGGAAGAGCCTAATGATTGGCGAACTATCCTCTATCTCCTTTTAAGCCACTGTTCACCCTGAAACAAATCTGGGGGCAGCTCTTTAGTTTTCTCCTTGTGGCCAAGATACTCTCTTGAAACAGCAGCCTGAGGAACTGTGGCAGCCGTGGTCTGTGTTGGGGAGCTGCTTGGGGAGTAAAGAATCACCCAGGATAAAAATAAAACAATTAGTAGTCTTATGTGGAAGTGGTTCTGATTCTAAACGTGTAGAAAAAGTACAACACAGGTGTACAAAGCATACAGAGAGAAGAAATGAAAGAAGGAAAGAAAAAAGGAAGGGAGGGAGGGAGAGCGGGAGAGGATGGAGAGAGAGAAGCAAGTAGGTCTGGTCACCTGCCAAAATTTTAATCCGCCAATGTGATCACATAGAACTGCTCACTCAGCCACAGCAGAAAATGAGGAGAACTTTCACTGCGGTTGCTTATTTTGCTATTAATCAAATCACTTACAAAAGTGTATTCAACAAAGGTTTTTACATTTCAAATTTTGAATTATTTATTAAAACATTTGTACACATGTGTGAGTATGCTTAGCTTGTGTTTTAAATATTGATGATTCATTTAATTTATATAGATTTTCTCAATTATTCAGAAATAGAAAAATAAATTCAGTATGAAAGGTAAAGTAACACATAGGATAACCCAACATTTTATTATATTTATCTAATGCAAAGTTTTGTATTACGTTTTGCTTTCTAATTACTGAGTTATGATTCATTAAAACTGGTTGAAGGATGTCATTAAAATGACGATGGTCATGAAGGCAGCTAAAAATTTGTCACAGCTAGGTAGTAAATAATCATCAAAAGATGTCCTGGAGGAAAAAGAATACATTTGTGATAATATTTTTAAGCCTTTATTAAAAATGTACTTTAAATTCATGAAGACTAAACAAGGAAACACAAGTGAAATGAAAGTAAAGTACAGCTATAACATATAAAGTATAGATTTCAATTCTACACAATTCTTACTTGAAAATACTGCAACTGTGATTAGCCCTATTTAAATATGCAACTGCCAATTTCACATTCACATTTCATGAAATTCTCATAATAATTACGCTAATGAAATGTAGCAGGAGCAGGGATTTCACTTATAATAAAAAAAGTCTAGTTCAATCATTTAACATTTTGCCTTTGAGATACAGTGTTTTTCTGAATATTGTAAGCAACTATCCAGTTAGTTTCTATTTTAATCTATGCATTTTTATCTGTGTCAGTCACCATGGTTCTACTCTAGAGGCAGCCAAATATCAACAGTTCTTTTACCAGTTAGGGAGCATGCTCTTACTTGAGGTTCAAGGCAGCAGTCATGGAGGTACACTGACAGTTTTCTCTGTTTCCTTCTTCATTGAAATGTAGACTTCGAGGCAGCCTGGCTGCTTCTAACTTTATTCATCAGAAAGCTCAGGAAACTACATAAGCCATGTAGTTTTGTAGCAGTCAGGACAACTTTTTGCAAACCAAGTGTCAACCAGCGCACCTGACTGTGTCAGTACAAAGGAGAAAGACTAATACTTGTTTCTGGATTCAGTTTGAAAGTCCATTCCACTTCTTTATTTAACCTGACTTAGGAAAGAAAAGTCCACAGACAATACCAATCCAACTCAACCAGGGTGGTGCTCTGCTTAATTACATTTACCTTAAAGTATTTTTTTAAATATATATTAAAATTTTACACACTATGGCTTTTATATATCATTGGTTTTATAGTTTTACAGAATATTACTCTTTCTCCTTAAATTGTACTGCAACTTACTATGTTTAAAAGGTAGGAATATTTCACTTTAAAATCAAATATGGCGGGCCAGGAATTTAGCTCAGTGGCACCTGCCTGGCAAACACAAGGTCCCAAGTTTGATTCCCAGTACTGAAAAATAAATAAATAAATACATAAGATATGGATATTCATTAAAAATAGTTTATTCATAGGATTTGCTCCCAATTTCAGATAATTTTCCTTTCCTCTCTTGTCTCTTCCTCCTTTCTCACTATATTTGTCTTCGACTTACAACTGAGCTTTGTTTATTTATTTATTCATCTTGTTTAATGAATCAGTAGGGTGTAAGTTTTTTCAGTAAATTGGCATATGTATACATTAGCATAAAGCGTGTATGCAATGTGACATAAAATATGATATTTAATTTTTTAAAATTTAAATATCTACAAAACTAATTATATGCTAAATAATTTTTAAAGATGAAATATTCAAGTTATGGAAGAATACCTGATTTTTCGTATTTTCCTCTTTCTTTAAATTCCAGAAACACATGATTCATCAATTCATGGTACAAAAAATCTACCACAAACTCAGCTACACTAGGTAAACACAATTTGCTCTAAATGTTCTACAGTATCTCAGTTCAAGAAAACACTGCCTACCCTGAAAAACTCTTAATTTTTTTTCAAGTAACAATGTGAACTACACAAGAATTAAATTAGAGGGCTCTAAGTCTTTTTCACATGTAGTATTCTTCAAGTCCGTCCTCTCAACTCTGATTTTATGTCATTTCTGTGCTGGCTCATCTCATTAGATGGGCCCCACCACGTTTGTTCACCGTGCCACAGATAAGGAGCAGGTCAGGTTTGAACACATCAACCTGCAGTTATGCCCATGATGATAATGAAGCAGCACTAAGCTGGCAGTCTCTGAGTCTGAGTCAGTCACAAATGCGCTTGGGCGATTCTCTTAACCACATTTCACTGTCTTTCCCAGTGTACTCTCAAACATGTCTCTGTCAAATATTTTACTGAAATTCATGTATGCCATGTTGATAACACTGTCCCATTTTACTATCTAGAGGTACTATTTTAAAAGTAGTTGATAATTGTATATTTCTTGATCTTAGTTAATTCATCCTGTCCTCTAATAATTACCATTTGCTGTCCAAAAACTCACAAATCATTTTACTATAATAACTCACTCAAATTTTTCTCAAAGTGAAACTCAATGAAACATTATATTTTATAGAACCTATTACGATTTTTTAAAAAAACCATTGCTCTCAAACT
>NW_022900930.1:18937606-18949121 GCF_012274545.1 Fukomys damarensis
GTAACTGTACTGTATCCCTAAAATGTACCAATAAACTCAATAAAATTAAAAAAAAAAAGACTGGTTGATCCATTTTCATTAAAAAAATAAACCTCCCAAAGTTAAAAGAAAAAAGGAAGCAAGACATGTGAATGTACAAATTCCTGATGATGTGTCATACTGTATAACTAAAATGTACCAATAAACTTAATGAATTTTAAAAAAAAGAAAAACACAATGAGAAATAGGAAGAAAAGGGCTAAAGGCATAGGGAAAGTGGGAAGAGTAGGGGAAAAGTAATAAGGGAAAAGAAAAAAATATGAGCCAATGAAAAAATGGAAATAAAATGTTTAAATGGGGAGGGGAGGAGGTGAAGGGAGGGCAGGGACAAGGGGAAAAAATGAGACCTAACCAAGACCTGTCATATAAAGGTACAAGATCCCAATAATGACTGTAACTGTACTGTATACCTAAAATGTACCAATAAGCTCAATTAAAAAAAAAGAAAAACAGACATGAGGATCAATGAAATAGAATAGAAGATGCTGAAACAACTATAAGCACACTCAGTTACCTTCTCTTTTCTAAGGGACCAAGCACCTTCCCTGGAAGAAAGCCTTTTTAATAGGTGGTACCGGGATAGCTGGGTTTCCACATGCTGAAACCCACTTACATCCATATCTCTTGCCATGCACTGAACTAAAATCTGAGTGGATCAAAGCTCTCAATATTGAACTGAAGCACTTGATCTTCTGGAAGGTAGAATAGGTAAAACTCTTGAAGACATAGGTGTAGTCAAACACTTCATGAACAGAGCCCTGATTGCACAGGAAATATTACAAAAAGACAACATTTAGGATCACATCAAATTAAAAAGCTTTTTCACAGCAAAAGAAACCATCAACAGAGTAAAGAGACAACCCACAGAATGGGAAGAAAATGTTTTACCAGATACTTTTCAGACAAAGGACTAATATCTGGAATATATTAAAAACTCCAAAAATCAGACCCTCAAAATTTAAAGCTCCAATCTAAAAATAGGGATCTGAAAATAATAGACACTTCTAGGTGAAGAATAAGAAACAGCAAATAAATTATGAAAAAAATATTAAACATCTAGGTGTCATTTGAGAAATGTGAATCAAAATAACACTGATATTTCATCTCACTCCAGAAAGAATGGGTATCATTGATAAATCAACCAACAACAAATGCTGGCAGGGCTGTGGGGAAACAGGAACCCGTCTCCATTGTTGGTGAGAGTGTAAATAGATACAACCGCTGTGCAGATCATTATGGGAATTCCTTAAAATGATTCTGGAAATTATTTGGCTTCTCCTCTGATTATTTTTTGTTGTGCATTGATTGTTCTAGAGTAGAGAATCTCTATGTATTTAAGTAGTTGTGTTTTCTTTTGCTGTTGATTTCTAGATTCGTTCCTTTGTGCTTGAATAAGATAGACGAGATTATTTCAATTCTTTTGTAAAAAAAATTCTCAAATCAGTAGATTTTTCTATTTAGAAGATGTTTTGGAAGCTTATTTGACATTAATAGGTTTAACATGTTCGTATGGCTTAGCACTGTCTTTCACGTTCATCAATAATGAATCCTTTTACTATTACATAATCTACCAGCTCATAAGGTTGCAAGTTTGTGTTTCATTTCTTAGATAAACTTTGATGTGTTACTGTTAATGATAGTAGGAACTACTTAGCTTATGAATGAGGAATAACTTCAAAACTTGAAGTGAAAGGAAAAAATGGAAACAAAGTCTTTGTAAATAGGGGAGGGAGGAGGGGATGAAGGGAGGGCAGGGGATGGGGGAAAAATGAGAACCAAGACCTGTGCGTAAAGGTACAAGATCCCATTGATGAATGTAACTGTACTGTGTACCTAAAATGTACCAATAAACTCAATGAGAAAGAAAGAGGAATTTGACGTGTATGGAGGCTAGGTCCATACTTCCATACTCTCATTATTTCATGACAGTAATGTCAATGCACTTAATACTATTTTCTTCTTTAAATATTAAAGTGATAAGATTAAATTACAATAACAGAATAAATGGCAAGAGATTATTCAAACAAGAATGTAGTCATTTCTTCCATTTTTTTTTTGTACGAGGGATCAAACTTAGGTTCTTTCATTCTTTTTATTTTTACTTTTTCTAAAAGTGTATCTTTATAATAACATGAGCACAATGTATCTTACCGTTATTTTTTAAGTTTCATTTTGGGTAGCTGGGGTGTGGGCGGAGAATTCCATTGTCTAAAACTGTTGTGATGAAGTCCCTCTTCAATCTCTTAGCAAGTGTGGAATGAAATGGTGCCCTGGTTGAATCAGGTTTACTTACATCCATACACTGTCGTGGGCCGGGGATTTAGCTCAGTGGTTCTGCCGCCTGCCTCGAAACGACCTGAGTTTGATCCCCAAAAACAAAGAAATGAACGTACACTGTACTATCTGGACATTATCTGCAGAACACCAAGCCAAAAAAAAAAAAAAAATGTGGCTTTTACATAGGTACATTTTATAGCTCCTGCACTATTCTTCTATGACTTAGGTTTTTGGGGTTTTTTTGTTCTTTTGTATTACAAGAGAGTAAGCACTTAAACGTTATGATGTAGGCACTGCAGTCCTCAGCACAGGACAACTCACACAAATGAAAGACATCGTAACTCACAAGTGTTGTATCTTATCCATGAATTACCAGCAGCAGTGGATGACGGCGAGGAACTGACCCCCATTCATCTCCGCATTGCCACTCAGCTCTCACAGAGACTCAGCAGAGAAGTAAAACATGATTTATGGGATGTCGCGAGACACGATGCTTGCATGTTGCTGTGTGTGGAGCAGAGATCAATTCATGGCTTACAAATTCGCCACAGGACAGTGTGTCTTCCAGTCTGGCACCTTCAAATTAGGTGTCATGAGGAGAGAAAAATATGGCAATGCCTTAGGGAAAAAATGCCACATTTTGATTAGGCTATAGAAATGGTGACGGACAGTGAAAGACGGGACACTAGGGCTCTCATTTGATCACAGCATTTAATCAGAAGTCTAGGAGATGGAAACAGAAGGGCAAATACCTAAAACGCAGAGGAACAACAGGATTCTTGACATCAAAGCGAAGAGTATCGGAAATTGTAGTATACAAAAGAACTGGTCACCCACAAAGAGACTTCTGTTTATCCTAAGTATAGTTAGTATAAAGAAAATTGACCTATAGCTTAACTATCCAAATAAATTTATGCATGTATCACTCTGTGAGTGTTTATTTGAAAACCTTTATTTATGTACTTTATACTTTATTAATTTCATGGTGAGCAAGATTAGGAACACAGTGAGTAGGGCAAGAAATAAAGATATTCTGACTAATATTAACACTATTTTGATGATGTTCCTTTAAAAAAAACTTTCAGAAACTTTGTGAATTTGATTTACATCCGTTCCAACTGCTTACTCCAATACCTCAGAATAAAACCAGCAGATATGAGCTTTGTCTTCAGATTTCTCCTACTTTTAACAGAGAAGAGAAACGAAGTTATGTATCATACTTAAGTGCAGAATTTAATTCAACAACTTAACTTCAATGTCCTCTTGGATTTTTACCAGCACTTTAAATTTAGCATCTCCAAATTTGAATTCTCAATTTTTTATTAAATCTGTCTGTATTCCACCACAACAAAAGCTGTCTCCAGCCCCCCAGCTGTCCATGTGGAATCTCTTCCATGTACTATTTTCTAACCCAATCTAAACACTACACTTCCCCAAGTTCTGCCAACTATAGCTCCAAAATAAATGCCTTAGACTGGGTATTAATAAACAGAATTAATGCTAGCTTTATTACTGTGATAGGTACCATCCAAGCAAGTTTTCGGTTTTGGGTTTTTTATTTTTTTTTTCTTAGTAATGAATACTTCACCTGGGGCCAGGGGGCACTAAAGATTCTGGCATTAAATCTTCCCTGCCAATATATATGCTAGCTAATAAGACTATCGTTTTCACTGTATCCCTGACACCTAGAGAGATTCTGAGCATATAGCAGGGATTCCCGGTGGGAAGAGCTCATTAAAATCACTGCCTAGTTTCAGTTTTACCAGAGGGAGACAGAAAACCACCTCGGCTCCTATGTGGAGTCATGCAAGGCCACAAGGCCAAGGCAGTGACATCTCCACCTCGCAGCATTCACCTGCAAGAAGCAACCACCAACAGAGCAGCAATTTCCAAGATTCCACATAAGCACAAAGGGAAGCCTGTCATCAGGGCAAGGTCAAGGACCAAGGAATCAATCCAAAGGAAGGGAGTTGAGCAGAACTGAAGGAAGACCCTGGGAAATGAAGGAGCTTCTTGCAGCTCCCCGATCCAGCTTGTTTGGTGGAAGTGCGTAGCGTGCAAGCAGAGAGGAGTGACGCCCACCTGATGTGGCTGCTGAGGGACAACCCAGTGAGCCTTGTCACAGCTCTTGTAGAGACGGGAACCAGAGCAATGAGTTGGTGGTGGTTCGGCCACCACACCTTACTCAGCCCTCTCTGGACCTTGAGTTCCAGGAGCAAAGCAAACCTGTTAATTCATAAGTGGGAGCCGAGGTGTGGGACAGGCGGCAATTTTTGCTGGACTCCCCAGGAAAGTCAAAGGTGCAAAGAGCCTGGCTAAGGGAAAGGGAGCGCCTTCCAGGCCGGCCAGCCGCTCCAGCGACGGGGGAGCAGAGGGGAAAACAGCAGGAGCTGAGAAGGGAAGCGGGAAGGCTGGCAGGTGCCACGAGGTAGCAGGCCGTGCACATTTGTGTGCTTTGAGATGTGCACCTTTCTCTATCCAGGCAATGTGTTAGCCCCACTAAGGAAGAAGAACGTTGTTAAGCAGTGATCCGTGGAGCTTTAGCACGCCTAGTTGTGTACCTCGTCCTTGGAATTTCTGTGGCCGCGCAATACTGTGAACCGAGCTCTGCCTAGGGAGTAGTCCTACTCGCTTTTGCTGGTAAGGGATGAGCCTGCATATGGGTGCAGCAACCTTCGTTAGAGAGAAGCTGTAGCGACACTTTCCAGGGACCAGAAGAGCGCACATTTGTTTTTGCCAAGCTAATTGTCATCATTGTGAATTTCCCAGTGTTTTGAATATTTCCGTATACTTTGAAAGTTTCAACAATGAGAAGGCAATGCTGATTTGCAAGGCCAACACAAACTGTTTTTGAAACTCCGTGATAAACAAATATAACTTCTATGCTTATCAACATATTTCTGCTTTTCCTGATACATATTCTCTAACTCTTCTTTTTTTTTGCCAGAACATAAAGATTTCTACAAATGAAAACACGACTTCTGATGTTTTATCAAAAAATAGATATTTATCCTGTCAAAAAATTATATTTTTCTATTTACTGGTAGATGAAAATGCACTTGGTTTAGAAGTCTTTCCTCTAAACTTTAGGATAAAAGAAACACTGAACTGAACAAATTTCTTATCATTACCAGAGTTTCTCAAATACCTCCTCCAAAGCATTTTTTGTGTACCTCTCATACAGCATTTCTTATGTTTCATGTTGTATTTGAGTTTCTATATGTCCCTTATCTTCCTGTTAAACTAGATTTGGGGGGGCACAGGGGACCGAACTCAGGACCCTGCGCTTGCAAGGTAGGCGGTGGCACCACTGAGCTAAATCCCTGGCTCTAAACTCGATCTTTTGAAAGGGATTCATATCATATAAGTAATTCTCCCATATCATTAAAAAAAAAAACCACAGAGCTCTTGACAGAATTCAAAATATTCTTGCCAAAGGAGGATTTAAATTTGGAATATATATTAAAATATTAATCCACAATAAAATATATTTCAGATTTCTAAACATAAATGCATTTACAAGATATGGGGGAAAGTACCTTGCAGTCAAAAAAGCTCTTTATTTCTTCATGGTTAGAAATGAAAAGTAGGGTTTAGAGTGGCGGCCACGAAGAAAATAAAGTATGATTTTGTCCCCCTTTTCCCCTAATTTGCTGCTTCAAAAACTGGATTGAAATAATTGATTTAAAAAAAATAGTAAACTACCCATTTCCTTGCTTTTTCCCTACAGTGGAAGCTGTGGCCCTGACAGGGAAAGCATTTCCGGCTTTGTTACATACAGATGCAGCTACATTTCTAACACTGTGGTGTGTGATAGCGGCGGGGTCACAGGAATAGTGCCTGTGTGATTGCTCCTGGAAGTCTTCCTTTTCAGTGTGTACAGCATACTATATACTTTGTATTCCTCTTAGGTGAGCTACTTAATTTCACTTCCCAAACGAGGATATAGTGACAAAGTGAAAGCCAACAAGACAATATATGTGTAAGTTCCTCGCAAAGCAAAACCAGTGTGCAACCTAAAGTGATATTAGAGTCATTATAAAATGAAAGCAATAAATAGTGTCACTTGAGTCCACAGAGTACAAGTAAGTGGAAGTAGTTGCCATCAACAGTGGTGCAGAATATTTCACTTCCCAAACGAGGATATAGTGACAAAGTGAAAGCCAACAAGACAATATATGTGTAAGTTCCTCGCAAAGCAAAACCAGTGTGCAACCTAAAGTGATATTAGAGTCATTATAAAATGAAAGCAATAAATAGTGTCACTTGAGTCCACAGAGTACAAGTAAGTGGAAGTAGTTGCCATCAACAGTGGTGCAGAATCTTAGACGTGCTCACGCAAACAACAGGAAGAAATATTTCCTTGTGAAAACGTGAAGTTTCTGTGGGTGTTGGTTTTCTTGACCGCCTTCCTTCACTCACCTGTTTGAGAATGACTGACTCTTAGATGTTAACTGTGAATCTAATCAAAGTAAGATTTCCGGACAATCTAATGCATAAACCACTTCCAAAGGCCGATTATAGATGATATAAACACATCACAACTTTTTTTGTTAACCTTGGTTGGAAATCACGTGAAACAGAATTTTTTTGAATTCCTACAATCGTAAAGCATAAATCTGTGCAAACGACATACACAACAAGAGTACCTCCATAACCGTGAGCAACTGAGCATCTCGGGTCACATGTCAGAGCCTATCTGCGGCCCAGACGTACGAAGTTGTCACTGACACAGCGAAAGGTTCTGAATTTCATACCCCTTACATGAAACAACTTGATAGGGCTTTTCCAAACTTTTACATTTTGAAAAAATTTACATATTATCAATAATAACTTCCAAAACTAAAATATATTGTTCTAAAACTTAAATTTTAATCAACCATACAAAAGGTAAGACTTTTGCTTTTCTCCCTAGAGAAAATAATATTTTAAAATTCTCACTTGAAAATAAAAATAGCATGTATGGCAGGATAAAGGAATATTTAGTGATGTGGCAGTCAGTTATTCAAAAAAATATGATGTTTTTGGTATTATTCTAAAAAACGTGATGTTTTTGGTATTATCAGTTTTTAAAATTGTATATTTATAGTGACTTCTTTCATTATTTGAGCCTTTATATTCCAAAGTCAATTTGGGAAATTTTACAAAAATTTTTTCTCATTTAAACAATTCAAAATCATAAAATTTAAATTTCAAAACAGAAACATTTCCTCATTATAGCCACGTATTTAGCAAACATTTTTAAACTCATTATCCACTGCATTTACAATTCAAGTTAATTCAACTACTTCAAAGTTAATATATGTATATTTGAAACTAGCAAGATCTATGGTTAAAGGAATAGACAATATAAAAATATTTGCCTACATTTTTAAATATGTTATTTTATCTTGAAATCAATGAATCTACATTCATCTGCCAAACATCTGATATAGGGCTGAGGCCCTCTGCATATGTGATTTCTGATTGGCATAGCTGTCATCCTTCTGGCACAAACTTTAAAGGGAGTCACTTGAGAAGAAAGCTGAACGTAGACTCCATCTGGATTTAACATTCCTTCCCTGATCATTTACATATGTTTTACACACCCCAAATGATTTTCTCACTTACTTGCTCTATCAGATCTTGACAATCAATACATTTGGCTTAAATTTTATAATATGTAGTAGCTCTTTATAATTATGAAACATAGTCAGTATAAGCCAGTTTGAGAGCAAACTGATTTTTTTTTTTTTTTTTTTTTTTTTTGTACCAGGGATTGAACTTGGATTCTTGCACTTGCAAGGCAGGTGGCAGAACCACTGAGCTAAGTCCCCGGCCCTAGAGCAAACTGATTTTTATTAAGTGCAATAGTCAGCAGATGATAATAGAAAATCATAGAAGTCTTAGAGAGGAGGTGATGTAGGAGTGATTGATATTTATTATTGTTTAGGCTTTGGTCATTTTACTGAGATCAGTACATTTTATGTCTCAAATGAATTAAAGTTTTAATGCAGCAATTCAGGTAAATGGTAACTGAACAAGTTTTTCTATTATCATTTTTATTTTTACATTTCTTATGAAATAATTGATAATTTTATAACTTCTCGCTTCATTTTTATAAACTACAATTAACTCTTCTGAGTCATGAATACTCAGGGAAATTCCCAGCCTGTGGTTTGCATTCTAGGCTGTAATAAACAGATCAACAGAAAACTTCTACTGTTTCTGCCACCTATGCAATAGCAATACTGACTCCTTTTGTTGGAAGATGAGCACAAGTGCCCATGTCTCTGGCAATGAAGCTATTTGCTCTAAACTGGTCCCCCATCTTCTAAAAATAAAGGGAGGAAAATATTTGCTTTTTGTTGTGGTAATGTGTTGGGTTTTTTTTTTCCTTTCTTTCCTATGTAAACAGAAGGGAGAAAACATTTACAAATAACACCAAGTATGGCCCCTTAAGGCACTGCTCTAGACTCTAAACTTCATGAAGAAAACTACTATTTGGGGGGAAAGGGTGCCATTGGTGTATAATATCCAACATCTGATAGCTGTTTGTCAACAAAATCAAGCTATAATAGTTGAAAGAATAATAAACAATCTAACTTCTTTATCAATTTCATTTTAATAAATTTGATACTGAGGAAATAGTCTATCTCCAAATTTTACCCCCAAAAATTAATCAGAAATTTAATGAACTATCAGGCTAGATTTCATGATCATTACATACTAATTTTTAAGCTCTCATTGTCCATAATGAAAACACTGGATTTGTTTGTTAAAAAGTCTGACATATTTAGTCAAATGTTTCCATATTTGATAATATTAGGTAATGTAGTTTCACCATTCAACAAAATTTCAGTATAATATGTAAAATAAATTTAAGGGATTATTGACTATTTGAAAATTGTAGTTATGCTGGATTATTTCATATTTGCAAGAAGAGTTGTGTGTGTGTTGTGTGTGTGTGTGTGTGTGTGTGTTTGCCTGTGTGCTATATCTTAAGTCCTTTAGGGTATTATAAACTCTATCTTCTTTGGCTATTAGTCGTAGACTGATATGTAATGTTACATTATGTTATGCTTTATTTTACTATATTATGTGGGAAAGTTATCCTTAAAATGACTAGAGTTCTACAGTGGCTTTTAGCTTTCAAACTGTAGTATGAGTATGATTGCTACCTATAATGTTTGTACACTGCTTTCCACCGTTAAAGACTTGTATATCTCCCTTTCCTGAGGGGGAATTTAACCCATTTATAAATATGAATATTAGTATCTGTCTTTGATTTGCTTTTATCCTGGGAATCCTGCTTTGGGACCTGGAAGGACATATCATGAGCAACAGAAGACAGACCATGGTGAGCATTAGGTTAAAGAATAAAACTAAAAAAGCCAATCGGAGAGTGTTTTTCAAACAAATCACAATCAGATGACCAGAATTCCACTAGTCTTAAGTAAACAAGAATGGAAAACATGAGACAAATACAAGTGTTTCATATTTATTCACCTATACTAAACATTGTCAGTGCCAGCTCTATGTTTTATTTAGCAATGGAAAGAACACAGAAACACTTTTTTTTTTTTTTTTGGTACCGGGGGTTGAACTCAGGTCCTTGCACTTGCAAGGCAGGCCACCGAACCGCTGAGCTAAATCCCCGGCCGAGAAACACTTTTTACTTTATTTTGGCTTTGTGACAAAAGCATTCTCAATGTTTGTATTCAATTTTATAGTAATTCTGAGATTGACAAATTAATATCAATTCAAAAGGGCATTGAATGTTATAAATCAACATAATTAAAGTCTTCCTTGAAGAGTTTAATAATTAAACAGATTTGAAATTGTTACATTGACATTATGACATTTAAGTAATGCTTTCATGTAACAATTAATCTACAAATGAAATAAATGAGTCCTTTTAAAAATTATACCACGTCGTGTAGTAGAGAATATGTTCTTAAATACTGACTTCTTTAACATCCTTCTAATAATTAATAGACACACAGCTAGATTCAGTCTAACCCTGAAAACGTTTTAAAAATTACTTTGCAACAACAAATTTAAAAATTATACTAGAAACATTTTAGGAAAAATTTGAATATTTTAGTTTTTAAGATACGTTTGGAAGTATACAGCCGAACAGAAAAGTCAGTGAATTTTGTTTGCTTTTTAATTGTGTTGATGTTTCTATTTTCCTCATTTAAAGCTAGCAACAATTACACAAAGTCAGTTGAACCCTGAAGTAGAGCAAGTTGAAATCATCATTAATAATATGACTGATACTTCATACATTTAAATAGAATGAGAAACTTAATCAGGGCGATATATTAGAGGAAAATAATTATCTTACGTGGCCCTACAGGATTTTATTTTCTAGGATGCAAGAAAATCTTTCCCAGGAAGTTTTTATTTTCTCTCTCTAGTGAAAAATAAACATTTGTCTATTACAGATAATACCTAACTCTGAAGTCCTATCCCAAAATTCTAAGACTGCGGAGGAGTCACCTTACCGCAGATCGACGTGATGCAAACATCAGGATGCATTGAGTTTGGGCCCTGACTATTAGCGTCGACATCTTTTGCCACATAACTTAAAACCACAGTTTCGTGCTGTGATAGGAAATTAATTCAGGATAACCATATAAATATGGTTATGAAACAAAGATAATTGCTTTTGAGAAATAGACTGGCAAAATGGAATAAGAAGCAAAATCCAACAATATGTTGTATACAAGAAACACACCTAGCCTAAAAAGAAGCCCATAGACTGAAAGTGAAAGGATAGAAAACAATTCTCCATGTGACAGGAGCCCAGAAAAAAAAAAGGGGTAGCAATCTTATTTGCAGACAAAGTAAATTTCAAAGCAAAACTGATTCTAGTATTATTGATGTAGGACGGTACTGTATCATACATCTATGAATGTAAAATATCTTATACCTGCTTTATGATACATAGTAGGGACCGTACTTTATCAGAGCTACATTTAATGATATTACTCTAGAATGTTCTCTTTCCAGATGATGATTAAGATGCTAATAAAAAAAATGGTGCCAGGTACCACAACAGGAACAGAACTTTGCTGTTTTCTGGATATTCTTTTCTTTGTTTCTTTTTGTTTTGTTTTGTTTTTTTTAATGGAATGTGCTGAATGTCTATAATTTTGTTCAGATGACTGCAGAACCTGGAAAAGTTGTTGCTGCTATCGATGCATAACATACT